>NW_028257932.1:0-228250 GCF_057944985.1 Cucurbita pepo subsp. pepo | reverse complement strand
AACTACAAAGATTTTTGGGATGTCTCAATTATGTGTCTGATTTCCTTCAAAATATCAGACCCATCTGCAAGCCGCTTTTTGAGAGACTCAAAAAGAATCCAAAGCCCTGGACTGAAGAACATACAAAAACAGTCCAAAAAATCAAATCCCTTATCAAGTCAATTCCGTGTTTATCGCTGATAAACCCAAGGACTAGTTTAATAGTGGAGACTGACGCATCCGATATTGGATATGGAGGAATCCTAAAACAGTGTGATATTTTGAAGGAAATCAGACACATAATTGAGACATCCCAAAAACCTTTGTAGTTGGGTCTTATCTGTAATTTGATGTGGAAAGTTTGAGGCAAACTCAATGGAAGAATTTCAGAGGAATGGGTTTTATTAGACCCAAATGAATTTCAAATCCGAGAAAACGGATTTTTGTTTGAAAAAGTTTAATTTTGAGTTTAGACACAACTAAACCGTTTCTTTTGACTGTCGTAAAAAATGTTTGAAGATGCTTAAAGTGTTGATCGATGTTTTGAGAAAAAATTAGAACATCGTCAATATAAACAATTGAAAAGTCTTGAAAAGGATTGAAAATATCATTCATAATCTTTTGAAATTCGGATGGAGCGTTTTTTAGCCCAAATGGCATAACGTTCCATTCGTATTGTCCAAAAGGGACATTAAAAGCCGTCTTGTACTTGTCTTGTTCTTAAATCTGGATTTGCCAAAATCCTGATTTCATGTCAAATTTTGAAAATATTTTTGCATTTGAAATTCTTTGCAATAAATCTGATTTATTTGGAATTGGATATCTAATCCATTCCAAAACCTTATTTAAGGGTTTGTAGTTAATTACCAGTCGCAGGACTCCACGTTCCTTTTCTGCCTGGTTGTTGACGTAAAAAGCCGCACATGACCAGGGGCTCTTTGATGGTCTAATAAGGTCTTTCTGCAAAAGATCATTAATTTCTGCTTTGGAGAATGTTAGTAATTCTTTATTCATTTGAATAGGTCGGGCTTTCGTAGGAATATTTTTCTCCTCGAAAGCTTTGATATAAGGAAAATCAACTATATGTTGTTTCCTATTCCAAAAGGCATTTGGGATATTTGAACAAACTTCTTTTTCTAATTGAGTTTGTAAAGTTTTGATTTTAAACTGGACAGCTTTGTTTTGAATTTGTTCTTCTATTCTTTTGAGAAATTTCTTCTTTCAAAAAATTGATTGAATAATTGTATTCTTTTGAAGGTTATTTATTTCGCTAATCCTTATGGGGAAAGAAAGTTAAATTTTATCTTCTTTCCTAAGGCTTTTGATTCTAACCCTTTTTTAGTTATTCTAAAAGGATATAATTGAGTAATGAAAGGAGTACCTAGGATTAGTTCTTGTCCTAAGTCTTTTACTAGAAGGAAGGAATTTACGAAGCAAATTCCATCATTGCAAACATGAACTTTTGATAGTTTGTAATTAATTTTGAGTTTGTTGTTGTTAGCACCTCTAAGGCCCTCAGTAGTTTTTTCAAAATACTTTGTAGGTATTAGGCCTTCTTGAATGCAATTTTGATCGGCTCCAGTATCTATGAGAGCCTTTAGTGTGATTTTGAAATCATAAATTTTTAAGGTAACGAGAGCGTACCATTTTTGAAATTGAGAAGTGGTGATGGCTCCAACGAAGGAACTTTGAAAATCTTCTTCATCCAGGTTTGGTTGCGCCGTTTCCTTTTGTGCTGGCAGCCTTTCCTGAAGATTGAGAATTTCTTGACGAAGCGTATAAGATTCTGACCTGGTTTCAGATCTTAGCGCCTGTACCTCTTGTTTGAGATTATTAATCTCTCTTTGTAAATCTTGAGTAGTGAGTTCCCTCGGTTTTTCAAATCTTTGGAGAACAGATTGGAGTCTGTAGGGATTTCTTTCTTCCCTTTCAGTTGGCCTAGAGATTGTCTTGGCATCCCTAAGTCGTTGAGCAATCTTCTGTTGAATTTCTGGGTCTTGAACTTTTTCTACTACTTCGAGTAGAATTTCTTGATCCTTGGTAAGGACATTTATGCATCTTTCGCACGTCCTTTTTCCTTCTTGTTCTGATTCGTATTCTGTGCTAGAATATGAATCAGATTCTTCTTGGAGTTCGAGGATTTCTCCCTCGCTTGATTGCTCTGAGTCGGTTAGGGTCAGTCGTAATAGCTGATTTTTCAGCTCTTGATCTATATCCAACTCATTGATCTTTCCTCTGATTGGACACTTGTTAGCATAGTGTCCTTCACGACATTTGAAGCAAGTTTGCTTTTTCTTTCCTCTATGGGTTTTTGTAGGAATATACTTCCTTCTTGAGTATGTTGGCTTCTGAGACTGCACGGGTTTACTCTGATATGTTTCTCTAGGCCTGTATGAATGATAAGGTTTTGGATGCGTCTTAACCTTCTTTCGTCTGGAGGTTGAGGGAGCTTCTATTCCCTTGCATCCATATTGATCGCAAAATCTACCAAGCTCTTTTCTGTTTGATATCGAAGAATTGAGCTTGTTTTGAATCTTTGACTCATTACAAAGTCTGAGTCCTTCTTCTATGATGAAGGATGCTATGGATCCGTATGACAAAGTTTGCCATGGAATTGTTCCATTGTACTTTGTCTTAAGACCATCTTTGATCCTCCTTGAGAAGTGTTTTGGTAGTCCATTGACGAAATTCTCTTTCCAGAATTCCAACGAACTATCTGTTCTAATAAGAACTTTGCTGAAGTACATGTCTTTGTACCACCTGAAATCACCTAAGGTAGGGCATTTCAGATTCATGAGTATCTCGGCGGATCTCTCCTGGTATTTTAGAGGGTCGCCGACGAAGAATTCTATGAGGGTATATATGAGGGTGTTGACAGCATCCTCTACCCTTTCATGTTGTACCTCGGTCCTAGTTGATGGACCTTCTTCTTTGATAATTTGAGTAGTTGGTCTAATGACATAGTGGTTTAATATCTGTTGGCGGGTTGTTTCATCGAGATATTTGTCCCACCAATCCTTGAGTTGCCCGGTAAATTCGGTTACCAAAACTTGAGCTATCTGATGGTCGGATTTATGGCCTTGTAATTTATACGCGCCTGCGGCCATCATCATTTCATTTACAACATTCATTATCAGATAGTCAGACAATCCATCGATATTCCATTCATAGATTGCTAAACCATCGTAATGAGCTTGAGTTTGTAGTGTCTTTTCTTCGAACTGGATATCCGGAAAAGACGGTTGAGGATACCAGTTTTTCTGATTACTGGCATTATTTTGACTTCTTCTAGAGATCCTTTCAATTCGATTGTAGAAAGGTTCTTCTCTCTCGTTTGCAATCTCGTCTTCGAATTCTTGGTTCTCGTCATCATTGTTAACGACATTGACAGATGAATCTTGAGGCGTCATGGCGGGATTTAATATCCTGTCTAACTTTTCCTCTATCTTGGCCATTGCAGCCTCTTCTTTTGAAATTCTTTTTGTAAATATTTCGAGATTTGCCGGTCTGAGTATTGGTATTGACTCATCAACCTTTGGTATAGAGCTGCTTGCCTGTTCTTGCTGAGTACCTGATTTCTTTGAGATTTTTCCCTCGATACTTTCAAGTTGAGTAGCGATCGTGGATAAAATCTTATTTGAATAATTGTTTTGATGCTGGATATTCTTGACATCCTTTAGGGTCGGATTACCCTTTTCTAGTCCTTCCGGAATATGTTTGAAAGGGCTAGCTTTGACCTTTTCTCCGTAGTAGTTGTCGAATTCGACTTCTTCTAACGGAGGATGTTTCGAATATACCTCGCCTCTTTTGGTAGTCTTCCAACTCCTCTGGGTCAAGGTGCATACCTGCAGAATATTTTCTTCAAACCATTCGAAGAATGGTATATTTTCTTTGATGTCTTCCATATGAGAATACCACTGAGCTCTTAATTCATTTCGCTCAGCCTCTTTGTAGGTTTGGAAGAAGGCATTTCTTTTTGAAGAGTTGGTAGTTGACATAAAATCTGCTTTAAAAAATTCTTTGTCTATCTGGAAATCAGCTGTAATGACATTTAGCTGGCTTTCGTAGACGGATTGAGTATCCATATCCGTATGGGTTGGAGACCTTGAGCCATCTTCATAGTGGATTGACGCCCTTTTTTAATCATAACTGACCTCTTTTACCTTTAAGGGATCATACATTGATCTTGATATTCCTGAAGTACTTGGTCTAGAACTCAGGAATTCTTTTACTTTTGACTCTGACGAAGGTTCTTCGCTGAATTTTATTTCAACGCTTCCATCGTCATGTTCGATAATTTGGACTGGGTTTTGAGATTCTTTCCTCTTTGGAAGATTTGCATCTTCTATTTTCCAGAGAGTGCTTCTGGTTATTTGATCCCAAGAGAGTGTTTTTGGGACAGTCACTGATGATTTTCCAATATTTGCTTCTATGAGCATAGTCCATCCTTTTGGTGAGGATCTTAATGATCTTGGAGAAATGTTTGTATTCATGAGCTTATAATAAACCCTAAATATAACGACTGAAGAATGGGTTTCAGCCTTGATGTTTAAATTTTTTGACTGTAAATCTAGCATGAGAGCTGATAATATGTGTGGGTCTTGGAGAGACAGAGTAAAGTTTGGATAACAATTGAAATAGACTGGTCCATTCTCTAAATTGGATTGAACCATTCCCAATAAAGAATTTGAGAAATCTTCATGTCTCTTATCTCGTAAGGAGATAAGGACTGGGATATCTAATCCAAGTCTGAACAATGGTTTTACCGCGACTTGGACAAGACCGACATGGAGATAGTTAAACTCTTCACGATGTTGGAGTATAAGAGATCTTGAAAAAAGATTCAGAGATTCCCTATTGCTATGAATTGGGATGTTCTTCTCTAAGAATTTGATGCATGATCTTTGAGTAAAATTGAAGGTTGAAATTTGGTAGATAGTTTTAGGATCTACCTTTGGAATAGTCCAATTTTTGAGTTGATCTTCGATTCTAGCAATCTGGTATTCTTGATTGATAGTATTTGAGATTGTGAGATTTTCTCCCGTTCGATGTTCATTTGAACTTTCTTCTTCATCGGTAGAGCATTTGAGATGGCTTGATTTTCTGAGCTTTCTAAGAAATTCGTTCATAAGATAGATAAGAAAAGAGTAGGATGATTTTTCTCTGAATTGTTCAATTGATGTTCAAGAGAGAGCTATCGGCCGATCGATGCCCTCTTTACATTGATGAAGTCCCTTTATAGACTTCGAGTTTGATCGTAAATTTGAAAAACGTCAACTAAGAGATAAGATCGAATCTAAGAGGACAGGACCCCTGCAAGATCTGTTTTCCTATAAGACATAAAGTAAACTAATAATTTAAAAAGACTAATAATTTACCGACATTAGTAATTGGCATGTGAGCCTTTACTGTGTGGCTGACAAGTTGTCAATCTTTGTTTTGTCTCTGGTAAAGTTGTCAGGTTGTAGATAAGATTTTCTTCAGAATTTTTCATATGACTAAGCACCCAAGCTTGCCAACGGACTTACTGCGCTTCCCGCGTCTTACCACCTGGAACACAAGGGCTATTCGCTCAGCTATCACATACTCCAAATTCTTCTGAATTTTCATATCTTCCTCCTGGTTTCTGTGATATCGCTCTTAAAGATCGAGTAACTCCTCTTCCCTCACGAATAGAAGGCTCTGATACCATTTACAAATGCTTAATGTTTTCTCTGAATTGTTCAATTGATATTCAAGAGAGAGCTATCGGCCGATCGATGCCCTCTTTACATTGATGAAGTCCCTTTATAGACTTCGAGTTTGATCGTAAATTTGAAAAATGTCAACTAAGAGATAAGATCGAATCTAAGAGGACAGGACCCCTGCAAGATCTGTTTTCCTATAAGACATAAAGTAAACTAATAATTTAAAACACTAATAATTTACCGACATTAGTAATTGGCATGTGAGCCTTTACTGTGTGGCTGACAAGTTGTCAATCTTTTTTTTGTCTCTGGTAAAGTTGTCAGGTTGTAGATAAGATTTTCTTCAGAATTTTTCATATGACTAAGCACCCAAGCTTGCCAACGGACTTACTGCGCTTCCCGCGTCTTACCACCTGGAACACAAGGGCTATTCGCTCAGCTATCACATACTCCAAATTCTTCTGAATTTTCATATCTTCCTCCTGGTTTCTGTGATATCGCTCTTAAAGATCGAGTAACTCCTCTTCCCTCACGAATAGAAGGCTCTGATACCATTTACAAATGCTTATTGCCTCCAATTTCAGGGGTAAGACTGGGCGAATAGCTGGGGACATAGGGTGTAAGAAGGAATTCACTCCTACCCACTTTTAGGGATAGAAGAGAGGTAGTTCCTTTAAGCACTGACTCCGGTTGTTGAACAAAGGGCCCCCACCCTCTCATTGGCCTGAGAGTGATTCGGTTCACTGGTTGGACCACAAACCAATTGTTCATTAGAGGATCAGTGAGACATAAGGAACAAGAAGTAACTTCAGGGGTAAAACGGTAAATTAACCCAGCTCTAGTAACGAACAACCTGTGAAGGATCGACTTACCAATCATGGTTATATCAAATGGACAGAAATATATCTATAGTGAGGGGAGTGCAACTACTAGGCTATAGTGGAGTGTCCTAGTAGTTAACGAATGTTGGTTAACAAGGTTAAGAAGTTTAACTGGTTAATCTTCGATCGTTGGAGCCCATGATCTATAGGTCCATTAGGTCCCTCTACTAGCTCATATCGGACTAAACCATAGAATAGTGTGACAAGTGAGTTCGAAGTGTTCGAATTCGAATTAGGGAATATGCGCTACATATATACGATATATTTAACTGCATTTTTGTTTTATTTACAAATTAAACAAAAAGAGAGAATCTGAGATATTTAAATAAGATTTAAATATTTTATTCAAATATGTGTTGATTGGGATTGGCATTTGAATTAATATTAAATATTAATTAAATAGTTTAATTAATCATTTAATATTACTTTAATTTGAAATTAATTGTTGAATTAAAATGAAGAAAGTAAAAATGTTGACTTCATTTAATGGAAAATCCATGTTAGTGGTATTTTGAGGTGTCAAAATTTGGTTTAACCAAACTTGCATGCTTGCGAAATAAACCCCACATATTTGAGTGGAATTTGAGTGTCAAAATTTGGTTAACTCAAACTTGCATGAACATGCAAACATGACTCTATAAATTGAGTGATCATGGTACATGGAATGTCTTACTTTGGGAAAAACCTTGAGGAAAACCTCTCACAAACACTCTCTTTCATATTTACTAAATCCCTCCCAAGTTTAGTCACTCACCGGATTCCACAATCTCGTTCTAAGGCCGGAGGATAGTGGAGAAGACACTAGTGGTGGTTCGAAACCGGTTCGTGAAAAAAAAAAAGAAGGAAATTTGAGCGACAGAAGGTTAGTATTCAAACTCATTGAGTTTTAATGCTTTTGAACATGCCAGCTAATTTACTATAATTGATGTACTTAGAGTGCCTAAGATCCAAATTTCTTCCGCATGTGTTATATTAACACCATCATAGGAAAAATTTTGCCAGTCAATGTTTATAAAATAAGAGGGAAATCAAAATGTGTATTAATATATGCCAAATTCATCTAACGAGGGAAGCGGGAATGAGATACATGATTCCCTAGGTCCATAATCCCTCTATTACTTCTAAACTCTAGAGTACCCTCTCGTCACGATCAAGCAATCTACTTGTAGTCTCTCATCACATCCTTAACATAGCAGGGAACCAATTGTTTACTTTTGTCCCGAGTTTCCACACTCTTGATACAAAGGCCTGGGCAGAAAACTTATCCTTCGTAATGGTACACGGTGGGGAAGAACATGGTGAGTGTTGGTCTGCTTGCATCCATGGGAGTATTAACTGGTGAACCCGTCCCACAGGCCATGAAGTAACCTATGGTGAGGGGGTGCTACCCCTCGGTACATGCCACCTAAACAAGTTACTCACATGATCAACGGCTTCTCATAGGACGGATCTTACGTGCAGGGTAACTACTACCTTGCATCGTGATTAATGTCCTAAAACACGATGTGTCCACAATGCAGTGTAGTCGATCTACCACTGAGTAACAAGCCTTGGACATAGGATTGCCAGGTGTATGGCTAGTGCCGTAAATCCTAGGGGGAGTGTCTTGGAGAATAAATCAATAACAGAATAAATACCTAGAAAGTACCAAGAACAAGAGAAAGATCTAGGTCTAGAACATGGATCAAGACCCTAGTTCTAAGTACAAGAACCAAGAACCAAGAACCATGGTACTAAGGCCCTTAAAGGATGACCAAGGTTTTAGAATCCAAGGACCAATGTCCTTAGAATAAATCACGATAAGAACCCCAAGTCAAGAACAAGTGGGCCTAAGTACTTACAATAAGAAACAAGAACAAGACAAGAAAGAGTGTGGTATCCTAGCATATCAACGAATGGATTGAGAGCCTACAAGCAGGCTACATACTAAGTCTTTGTACTCATTCCTTATTCTCCATTTTTTTCAGGTAAGGAGCTGGTCGAAGTCGGGAGTGGACTCTTGGGCAGGTGCCATAGAATAAACTCACCCGTCGTCCTCAACTCTTTTGTTTTAAAATGCTTTGAGTTCGTTTCTTATTTTGTGTTTTAAATTTTGTCGTGCTGTAAATTACTTATGTGCGCACACTATTTGTTATAATATTGTCTCACCCTCTGATCGCCCTTCGAGATTCCATTGGTCTCAGACCTTTAAAGGTGTTCAATCCTAAGTCTCGACCCACCAATCTCCGTGCTTACCCTAGACTTAACTCGATTCTGTTGCTTATTCTTTAAAGGGAGAGATCACACAATAATTCACCAGGAGTCACACATGCTCAATGGGACGATAACATCCATCCAGCAGCCAGATTGCTGATAAATAAACATCTCATCCGCTGTCATAGCATGATTACTTACACCAGTACTAAAGTATATCAAGACAGTATACTGGGTAAGACAAGAAATTTCAACAACTAGCAAGTCTGTTTTCATTCTTAGTAAGTTTGCTAGGTCGTTGTTAATCAAAAATAGCTACCTAGGATTAATTTTACTAGCATGCATTCATAAGCAAGCGAATTGTAAAAGTATTGCTTTGTAGGTTTTCATGTTGTTCCTTACAGATTTGTCGTGTGCCTTCTCGAGTAGGATTAGAGGACAAAAAGAAAGTCTATACACGCTCTCACGTGCTTTTCTAGCACCAAAGAAGTTTTCTACGTGCGCATATACAGTCACGGGTCGCGTATCGTTGGTTAGTGAATAGGTCGGGTAGGATTTTGAGCACCCGGATCAAACTCCAGTTCTTTGGTACTGTTTGAGTTCATGGGCTCCAACGATCCGAGATCAACTAGCTAAACTCATTAACCTTTTAACCAACATTCGTTAACTACGAGGACACTCCACTATAGACTAGTAGTTGCACTCCCCTCACTATAGATATATTTTTGTCCATTTGATATAACCATGATTAGTAAGTCGATCCTTCACAGGTTGTTCGTAACTAGAGCTGGGTCAATTTACCGTTTTTACTCCTAAAGTTACTTCTTGTTCCTTAAGTCCCACTGATCCTCTGATGAACAATTGGTTTGTGGTCCAACCACCAAACCGAATCCCTCTTAGGCCAATGAGATGGTGGGGCCCCTTGTTCATGTAACAACCCTAAATTTCCACATATTTAGAGTCGCCACTAACGTCTCATGCTCATCTATAATGCGGAAATATAACTCTTACATGAACATCATTTATAATGTAAACTTTTAAAAACGTTTAAAACAACTCCTTCTCTGGAAAACATAGCCATGGTCTTACCTGTTTAAATACAAAATACTAAAATTTAGAGATAATAAAAACAAATACAAAATAATTTAAAACAATGCAATGCAAAACAACCTATTATAACTCAAAACTAAGAATTTAAATATGAGTCTACCCTATGCACGTGCCATAGTCTCATCTCGCGATGCCGCCGTCTTCCGTACAAGTGCGCCTTGCCCTTTACCTGAAAAATGATGTGGCACACGGCCTAAGTATTTCAAAGAATACTCAGTAAGTGGCCCCACTATAGGGGCCACACAAATGCAAACACATGCAATCATGATTTAGGGACCTATCTCTAATCCTCTTAGGGGTGGCGTCCAGTCTCGAACGAATTGGATGTGTAGTACTTCCCAACACACGACTCACACGTTCGAGTGTGAATCCCAAGGGCGCTAGCACACCCCCTGGACCCTCTGGTCAGCTAATATGTAGCTACGTCTGGAGGTCAGTGGAACCCCATAGTGTCATGCGCCTCATGAACATTCTCATCTGTGTGCGTTTGCACCTGTGCGCATTCGCGCTCATCATATGGTGCGCGTCCGCACTCATCATCTCTAGGGGAAGTAGCCCTATGCTTATTTACATACAATATGCATGAGGTCCCTCTAAATCCATCATAATGTCTCTTCTGATACAACCCTCTAGTCTCATCCTTTGTTACTCTAGGTAACACATACTCGTGGATATTTATATTAATATCATTTTCACGCTCTTAAGGTTGTGTCCTATGTCGATCTAACGACATGATGCAATATGACACGCATCATCATATAGCATGCTCAATATGGAAAACATCATCATATTAAGGTAAACATCATGCAATCATCATACTCATCATATTGCCACAAAGTGCATCAAACATATCAAGTTCGTCATTCATCAAAATATGTATGTACTGCACACATCATCAAGTATCGTAACCCACACATCATCATAACTCATACATCATCATAACTCATACAATTTTTAGCCTATCCTATAGTAAGGCCACTTACTTGGTTGGACTTGGCCGAAGTACTCCCTAAATAGCTAAATGTAAGCTCCCGTTCCGTGAGAGCTGCTTCCTACGTTGCCGGGGTTTGTTTCCTATCACACCGTTCCCCACTTTCCGTTAGTATTTCACAATTAATTTACCTATAATTCAATAAATGTGAAATATGGCGCTAAAACGGCCTCGGATACCTTAATCGGACCCAAAACAGATTCGGGAGGGTCGAAACAGTGGAAATCGAGCTGAAAATAGGTGAGCCGAGCTGAACAGCCGCTGGAGCCACCGGAGCGTCACTGGAGGGAGCCCAAGCCGTTGCACCGAGTCGAGGTGAGGGACCGCCTGCGTCGCTATTTGACACTTGGCAGCAACAGAGCGAGCTACGTCGTACGGTAGCGTCGCATCGTAGCGCGGGTCGCAGCACGGTTCAAGTAGTGGTCCAGGTCGTGGGCTTCAAAAGGCTACTGGGCCAAGACTAATCGTTGGGCCTCGGCTTACTGGGCTGGGTTGCAAGTGTTTGGGTTATAGGCCGGCTCGATTGGACCGTGGGTCTAGTCTCGGGTTGGTTCAACTAAACCGTAGCTGCTGGGCTGGTTTGAGGTATGGGCCACTGTAGTTGGGCTGGGCTGAAGGCAGAGGTCGAGGGAAAGAATGGGCTGGCTCTCTCGAGTCTTGGGTTCGGGTTGACTCGGATCTATGGATCTTGTCTTCCTTACCCAACTTTGGCCAATTTTCCGGTGAGTTTTCTCTCTCCTTCCCGTGGTGTTTCTGTTGCCGATTTCGGTCCTCTTTTTCTTCCTTTTCCTCTTTATTTGTCGTCCTTCTTTCTTTTCTGGGAGTTTTGCAGCCTAAAATTTCCTAAAACCACAGATCTAAGAACGATTAGGAAAACCCAACCTTTTGACCTCGGTTATCGACGACGGCGCTTACGAAAAAGCACAAAACGCACCTTGAGTTATTGTGCTTTCATTAGGGATCCTTCTCATGGTAGTAACAGGTCGTTTGGTGTCGGTTTGAGGGTGGTTTGAGGGTTCGTCGGAGAAACTGGATACTCGCCGACGTTTATCCGAAATCTCTCTCTCTCGTATTTTATTTCTTTTCTCCCTTTGAAGGTATTCTGATAGGTGCTGGGAGTCGTGGGCTGAAGACTGGGCGTGGTGTGGCCATCATTTCGCGTGGGGTCTGGGAAACTGGGCGTGGTGTGGCCGTCGTTTAATAGTCTATTACGTGGATAGGGTCAGTAATGTACTTCCTCAGCATCGACACGTGAAATACATCATGTACTCCTGAGAGGGCTGGAGGTAGGGCTAACTTATACACTACTGGACCAACTCGCTCTTGGATCTCGAATGGTCCAATGAATTTAGGACTTAACTTGCCCTTATGTCCGAATCTTAACACACCTTTCATAGTTGCCACCTTGAGGAATACTGGGTCCCCTATCTCAAACTCCAGGCTTTTACGCCTTACATCGGCGTAACTTTTCTGTCTACTTTGAGCGGTACGCATCCTCGCTTGAATTTTCTGGACAGCCTCATTGGTGAATCGAACCAGCTCGGGTCCTACTAATTCTCTCTCTCCTACTTCGTCCGAACATAGTGGGGACCTACACCGTTTCTCGTACAGGGCCTCAAACGGTGTCATTCCAATAGTTTCTTGGAAACTGTTGTTATACGAGAATTCCATCAGGTGGAGTTTGGAATCCCAACTTCCCTTAAAATCTAGTACACAAGCGCGTAGCATGTCCTCTAGAATTTGGTTTAAACGCTCCGTTTGTCCATCTATTTGGGGCTGAAAGGCGGTACTAAAGTCGAGGCGGGTACCCAGCGCTTTTTGAAGTCTGAGCTAGAACGCTGACGTAAAGCGTGGGTCCCGATCTGACACTATAGATACTTGGGCTCCATGTAGTCTTACTATTTCTTTCACATACAGCTATGCCCAATTGTCAACTGTATATGTAGCTTTCCCAGGTAGGAAGTGTGCCGACTTGGTCAACCTATCGACAACTACCCGATCATTGTATAGCCTTTAAGCGTTTTGGGTAATCCTACTATGAAGTCCATTGCTATGTTTTCCCACTTCCACTCTAGTATGCTTAGGGGCTGCAACAACCCCGCCGCATTTTATTTAGGAGCTTTCACTTGTTGAAAAACTAAACACTTGCTCACAAACTCGGTCACGTCCCTCTTCATGCTCTTCCACCAGAAGTGTTGTTTTAAATCTTGGTACATCTTAGTACCTCCTAGGTGCATGGCAAATGGCGAGTTGTGAGCTTCGTTAGTATTTCTTTCCTAAGCTCCTCTATTGTCGAGACATATAGGCGTCCCTGATACAATAGCCCTTCATCTGTGGTCTTCGAGAATCCATTTACTAGACTCTCAGCTAGCTGGCTTAAGACTTTCTGTAGGTTTGGATCATCTCGTTGGGAGGTAACCATTCTTTGCCTAAGTATAGGTTGCACTGTAAGTCGAGCCAGTTGTGCCATGATTTTCTCGGTCGCTACAACTATGTTGGCTCCCTTGAATTTTCTTTGTACCCTTACTTCCCTCGTAATGAGGGCCGAAGAGTGGGCCACATTTCTACTCAAAGCGTCTACGACCACATTTGCTTTTCTAGGGTGGTACTGGATATCTACATCGTAGTCCTTCACCAATTCTAACCACCTTCTCTGTCTCATATTTGACTCTTTCTGGGTGAAGAAATATTTAAAATCTTGTGGTCGGTTAAACTTTGAATTTTCTCTCCATACAGTTAGTGTCACCAAATTTCAGCGTGAACACTACAGCAGCCAACTCCAGGTCGTGGTTAGGGTAATTATCTTCGTATTAATTTAGTTGACGGGACGCGTATGCAACAACTTTACCGTGTTGCATTAACACACATCCTAGCCCATTCTTTAAAGGCGTCACTAATACAATTAGTTTATATAAAACTGATTCACGAAATATTTAATCTGTATTTATAAATTCATTAATTGAGAAGATTAATATTTCACAGATGATCATATGCGACTTGATTTTAATTCTTAGTGAGTTATGAACTCTTGTCTATGAAGGTTATCCTTTTATTTGTATGGATGAGAATGACTTTCGTAACCTAATCATTATGCCTGCAATTTTCAGTACTTGACCAAACGGGAGATGGGAACATAATTTCACGAGATGACTTTCACCCATTCTCATATATGTAAGTAGATGAGTAGTTTCCTTTAGTGTTGATTTTGAGATTTGAACAATGAGGCCCACTCCTCTTACTGGCTCGAGAGGGACTTAGTTTATGATTGAATCATTAACAAATGGTTCATTAGAGAATAAGTGATACTTAAGGGGAAAGATATAATTAAGGGGTATAAAGAACTTTTGACCCAGCTGTAATTACGGAAAAATTGTGAATGATTGACTTGTTTGTAATGATTATATCAATTGACACAACTTGTTCTACCATCCATAAAAGTGCAACTCTAAATATATAGTTAACGAATCAAAATTGATTAATTAAGACTTTAATTTAGTTAAAAGAAAAATTTGAAGGATACAAATTAAAATTTAATCTAAGAAAATAGATCTAATTTGAAGGGTTGGAATAAATATTTAATATGTTAAATAAATACAAATAGAGAAAAATATATTTGATTTAAAGTGTTTATTTAATATATTAGATATATTAAATATAAAAAGACAAAAAAAAAAAAAAAAAAAAAACTTAATGTGAACCGTTCACATTAATATTTAATACATCAACTATATTAAACATAAAAGCTAAAAGTAGGTTTATTGTATCACACTTCCATCTTGGCTAAGAATCCCCGGTTATCCCCCGACTATAACTCCGCATCATTTTTTAGTATAAACGATGCACAAGTCACCTTTTGATCTTCGGGACAGTTCATTTATAACGACTCGAAATTTTTTATTTAATTTAAGGTCGCGACTGTATACATATCATAAATATTGAATGCGGAAATACTACCATTTAAACTTTCATGAATCATAACCTTCAACTTAAAACACAGCCATGGACTTACGTGTTTCGAATAAAACTTTAAAAACAACACAACAAAAGGCTAAATAAAATAAATGAACGTTTAAATTAAAAACATCATATCCTAGTCTAAGTTTAAGAAAATAAATACGACTACTCTATGCATGTGCCATAGTTTCGAGTTGCGATGCCGTCGTCAGCCGTACAGGAATGCCTTGCCTTAATCTAAAATAAAGGTAGCACGTGGCTTGAGTATTTTAAGAAATACTCAGTAAATGACCCCACTATTGGGGGTGAAATGCAAGAACATGCAAATGCAATGACGGAACCTATCATTTAAATCCATTTTCCTACGGTACTGTCCTAACGGGTAATTTGGATGTGTATCATATACTCTACACATAGCCCATACGTGCGAGTATGGACTCACCAGTCAGTTCGCACACCGCTGGGCACCCTTCCTTGTTAGGCGAGCATACTCCGGGAGCTCCTTAGGCCAGACACCCGTTAGAACTAGTAAACGTCACAACAACATTAGGTTAACCATAATGATCGTACCCCTGCCTGACCGTCGCAGCATTATGATAAACATAATGATCGTTTTCCTGCGTAGTCATCGCAACATTATGATAACCATAATGATCGTATTCCTTCCTCGTAACGTATTTGTCCGTACTATTGTGAAGGGTAAGGGGTATCCCCCAATGCATGAACACACAATAATGCATGAAGTCCCAACATTTTTTCATTTTCATTATCATTTAATACAACCCCACTAGCGTTCCGTACATCCCATATCATTTTTCATATCACTTATCATATCTTTCATGCATACGCTGGGGTCGTATTTCATGCTAGTTCGTTGTTTTGCATGTCAATCATATCATATCATTCAAATTACATAAGTGTATCATAATCATAACATTTCATGCTTCGAGGCATAATAATTTTCATCATATACGTATCATGCCATAACATATCGCATCGCAATATTCATATCATAAGCATGTCAATTTATCACATATCTTACCATAACATATTGTCTTTATATCATATCACAATATATATACATCCATCATTCACATGTCGTATCATAATCATATCATATCGTAAACACTTCGTGGTCATATCATTCCCTAACTTAACATAGCCTTAACATTCTTATACCTATCACAGTCATGTCGTTACATGAACGTACCCTGACGTTATCGTTCTATCAATCTATCATAATTCTATCTCTTTCTACCCATAACCTAACTATATTCTTTTATCAACCTCTCATATCCATAGTACTTCTAGATGTAACCTCACCTTCACGTTTCATGAACAAATCTTACTTCTATCGATTCACAAATAATTCACACATATTAGTATATATGACATGTGTAGAACCACGAGCATGTGTCAACATCAAATATAACCATATCAATAGTAAGGTCAGTTACCTGGTTAGCTTAAGTTGTTGTCACGAATATATCCTTAATGAATGTTCGATTCTGTCCCTTGAAATCCAAGTCAACCTATTTGAGCCCATGACATCAGTTTCAAGTTTGAACCCTATCAAATTACCTCTCTAATTTAGATTGGTCCATTTACTTTTATTAAAAATCTTGTTTTCTATGATTTTGTATAAAAAAATTGACAGAGTTATTTTGTGTCTGTATTTACTTTTCTTTCTATATTTAGTTTAAGTTTTTTAATACTGGAATCTTTTTTTTTTTTTTTATTATTTGTATTTACTCTATAGCCTTTTAATTTTGTTCACATGTATTCCAAATTTAAAGTGGATCTCTATTTTCAAATCTTTCGTGTTTTCTTTTGTTTGACATAATTTACTAGAATTATATAAATGATTAATATTTAGCTTCTAAGTCAAAGCTAAACCATTGTAATGACCATATCTATCTTCACGTAAATCTCTCTTTTTGCCAACGGTGACTTTATAACTCAAAGCTAAACCATTTTGGGTACACTGCAAAGCCTATGATATCTTTGTTCACTCGAAATGGAGTAGACTAGTCAAACTGTGGTAGGACGAAGGTGGCTCTTCAAAAAAGACATGACCACAGGTTACATTGGGTCACCACCATATGATGCCCTTGATTATCTTTTTAAAAAAGTTCAAAAGTATTCTTATGTATATGAATGAATTTGTTAACACCATTTTAAAAATACTCAAGAATATGATTGAAAATAAATTGTCTATTTGAATTGAATTGTATTATATTCATATTGGGAAATGTTCATAAATGAGAGAGTTCCAGACAAAATTGAAGAGAAAAGTGATTTAAGAGTATTTTTGAATTTTTTTTCTTTTTAAAATTATGAGTATTAACGAAACATTTGAAAGTTGAATTGTATTTTCAAACAAGATATTAACGGTTTCATCTCACTAACAATAAACTTATTTTTATTTTTATTTATTTATTTGAAAAGTAAAAGATATATTTCAAGATTTTTTTTTTGTTAGAATATTGATGAAACGTTGCGAGGTTCTAAGGATATTTTGTTTAAACATTAAAATTTATAATTATTAACTATTTTTTGGATCATGGACATCATGGACAACTTGTTGTTGTGGTGTAGTGGTTATCACGTTAGTCTTACACACTAAAGGTCTCCAGTTCAATCCTGGGCAACAACATGCTTCTTTGCTTGCAATGGTGTAGTTTTCGGATGGGAAACATTTTTGTTCATCCAAGACTCATACTCTTAGAAATTTGTGTAACACTCACTAAGAACTTAATGTTAACTCAATTAACCTCAGAGTCACTCTTAACTACCACATTGAAACTTAAAGAAAATCTTTGAAACATTATCTTTCTTGAACTCCTATCTCTTGACTTTTGTTACCTTAATTACTTAAAGAAAATCTTTGAAACATTATCTTTCTTGAACTCCTATCTCTTGACTTTTGTTACCTTAATTTATTCCTTATATTTAATAAATAACTGCACGAGGCTTCATGCATTCCCCATGACATAGTCTTAATACTTGCATCCAAAGCTTCATGTGTTCGGTGCGATACAATTTACATACCTATGTCCAAGGATTCACGGGTTCCTTGTGACATAGTTTAAGTACCTACACCTAGGTGTTCATACGTTTTCTACGATGTAGTCATTGTCGTAAGACCATATTGCACTACTCATCGGGAGGTCTTTAAAATATCTCGGGTTCTCGTTCAAGAGTTTTTTGTTAAGTCTTGAAGTACAACTAAAGAAAATTTGTTAACAAGTACACCCTAATCCATATGCGTCATAAATATTTTTCTATCGAGTCTTGAAGTACAACTAAAGAGTGTTTATAAGTCTTGAAGTACAACTTATAAATCTTTATAAGTATCTTGTCACTTGGTACTCATAAAAACCTTGATTTCTTATCGAGTATGTTGAGGGGTAGTTACATACTTTTTCTCTTAGCTCATATCCCTAAGTTGTTATAATCTCCTTAAAATCTTTCATACTCACCCTTATTTTGTAAAGGAGTCTCATAAATTTTCGTAGTATTTTGAGTATTTAAGATCTTGAAAACATCTTAGAATTCTTATAGGGATATTTTGGTTATTTACCACTGCAAATCTTGGTTTAAATCCTCAACATATTTTAATGGCCATGTAACATAAGTCTCATTCAATTAAATGTCATTTAGGGGTCACTTTACTCCTAAGCCAGCTATATATAATTATAGGGGAATTTTAGTCATTTTACACCTACCTTTGGTTTAGCCTTTTATCATAATCTAATTATTATCAAATTTCATACATAACCTTATCATATCATATTGAGTCTTCTCCTAAAATTTCATGAAAAATAGAATCCATTTAGTATGATTGTGGTTTAGGTGCATTGAAATCAACATTCATGTGGACATTAATGTTGGAGAACTTAAATACTTACCTCAACCTCAATTTCAATTTTCTCACTTTCTTCTGTCAACAAGATCAATAGTTTAATCAGTTTCCTTCATTACATTGTCCTCCTAGTCAATTTCTTTTAAGCCTAGCTAAAGGTCTAATAATGCACTTTTTTGTCCATATGTCTTCAAGGTCTCATTTTAACATTTTTTCATTCGTTATATGAAAAGGCAACATAATCAACGTGGGCTTTTTTATATTTTATATTTTTTTAATATTGTGACTCCTCCCAAATCAATCTTAAATCATTCCTAAATTTAAGATATCTTAAAAATCTCAAACTCCAATCCATGTTTATAAATATTTATAAAACTTTGACCATGATCATAATATCTCATCCACAATGTGGCTCGATTGTAACTTTAAAAATTTTCAATTAGTGTTAGGCAGGGAGGTTTTCTACATCTCACGACTTCCTGAGCTTAGCTCACATTAAAGTCATTCATAAATCAGTTTAGGTATACAATGTTTCAACTTTTACTGTGTTAGCTCTTTTTTTTTTTTTTTTTTTTTTTTGTTCACACCGATATTTAAATTTCATATTTACCTACTTCGTAGTGATTTAATTTCCTTTCGACACTACCACTTTTAATATCTCTAGCAGACTATAAGATGTTATCGTCTATCAAGTTTTCTTGGTCGTTTTCATTTGAATCTATTTAATCGTCAGTATACGTTGATACATTTTTTCCCATCTCTACGGTCATAACATTGCTTATTTTAACTCTGTTCAAAACGTCTGACTGAAACATCTAACCTTTGTTAGAAAAATCATTTTCATACATAAAATACTAAACTCTAGCACCCATTCATGGTACAAACCTTACTAACCTGAACACTATCAATATATTAATGAACATTCATATTCCATGCGGGGTAAATCATACCAATTCTGTATTAAAATAAACACATAACTAAGTCAAGAATAATACAGTCAATGGTGTCAAAATTTAATTGGAAGTTATAGTTGATAATGACCAAGCAGTAACAACATATGAAATCTGATGGTGTTAATATAACACATGCGGAAGCAATTTGGATCTTAGGCACTTTTAGAACATCAATTATAGTAAATAACTAGCATGTTCACAAGTATTAAAACTTAATGAGTTTAGATACTAACCTTTTGTAGTTCAAACTTCTTTTTCCTCACGAACCGGTTTCAAACCACCACTAGTGTCTTCTCCACTATCCTCCGGCCTTAGAACGGGATTGTGGAATCCGGTGAATGACTAAACTTGGGAGGGATTTTGTATATGTGAAGAGAGTGTTTGTGAGAGGTTTTTCTCAAGGTTTTTCACCAAGAAGAAGAAGATCTTCCATGTACCATGATCACTCTATTTAAAGAGTTATGTTTGCCAATAACATGGATTTTTCCATTAAATGAAGTCAACATTTTGACTTTCTTCATTTTTTCATTAAACTATTTAATTAATATTTAATATTAACTCAAATGCCAATCCCAATCAATTCCGACACATAATTAATTAAGATATTTAAATCTTATTTAAATATCTCAGATTCTCTCTTTTTGTTTAATTCGTAAATAAAACAAAAATGCGGTTAAATATATCGTATATAAGTAGCGCATATTTCCTAATTTGAATTCGAATACTTCGAACTAACTCGTCACGCTTTTCTATGGTTTAGTCCGATATGAGCTAGCAGAGGAACCTAATGGACCTATAGATCATTGGCTCCAACGATCCAAGATTAACCGGTTAAACTCATTAACCTTGTTAACCAACATTCGTTAACTACTAGGACACTCCACTATAGCCTAGTAGTTGCACTCCCCTCACTATAGATATATTTCTGTCCATTTGATATAACCATGATTGGTAAGTCGATCCTTCACAGGTTGTTCGTAACTAGAGCTGGGTCAATTTACCGTTTTACCCCTAAAGTTACTTCTTGTTCCTTATGTCTCACTGATCTTCTAATGAACAATTGGTTTGTGGTCCAACCAGTAAACCGAATCCCTCTTAGGCTAATGAGAGGGTGGGGCCCCTTGTTCAAGACCTGGAGTCAGTGCTTAAGGGAACTACCTCTCTTCTATCCCTAAAAGTGGGTAGGAGTGAATTCCGTCTTGCACCCCACGTCCCTAGCCATTCACCCAGTCTTACCCCTGAAATGGGAGGCCTATTGAGTCGGCGAACTAGAGCCACTCTCACCCGTGCAAATCTAACGATAATTCCAAATAAGCAGCAGTTCATGGTTAGCTCAGGATTAAAACCGAGTTACCTAGGTTATCGAATAAAAAGAAAATCAGTCTCAACAGTAAACGACATTATAAAGTGAGAGTGGTTTTTTTCATGGTCCGATCTTATGCAATACTCATTGCATAGGACGCCCCCACTCACATGTCTCCACATGTACAATTTAGTGATCACATTGTTTATATCATATACAAAAGTGGGCCGCATCCATAGTGTCCCCAGAATAAGGTACTCAGCCTTATCCTTATACTATAGATCATTTTGACTATATACTTGAACTTGATCCACTCTTATGTCTCTACATATAGTTCAAGTAATCATACTATAGCTAGAGTGTTTTTAGTTTATTGGATTTAGATTAATAATCATAAAGTTCACTTTATTCAATAACAATCTTTAGTGAATAAACAACAATAATAACTTTATTGAAAATAGAATATGTTTTTTTGTTTACAAACTATGAGTTTTAGGACATAAAACCCAACAAAGTCAACAACATTTCCTTTTCTTATCTTATGCATGACATACCTAATGATGATTGGGGGCATAAGATGTGGGACCATGGAACATGTCAAGCCTATCTCGTAGGCTAGTCTACAGAATCTATAACCTAGAACTCTGATACCAACTGTAACAACCCTAGATTTCTACTATACTAGCCAAAGTCTAAGAAAAGAAAATATTACTATCCTATGCACGTGGCATGGTCTCTGATTGCAATGTCATCGTCAACGGTACAGGGGTGCCTTGCCTTTACCTAAAGTAGAAATAGCACATGACTCGAGTATTTTAGAACCTATCGTTTAACGATCATGGGGTGTCCTCCAGTTTAGACAACATTGGATGTGTAGTACTTCCCTACACACAACCTACACGTGCGAGCTGGATCCCAGGCAGTTCACACACCCTAGACTAGCCTACGACGTATATCTTGTAGACTTGACTTGTTCCATGGTTCAATCATTGATGCTCTGTCACCATTATATACACAATGCATAAGATTAAAAGAGGAAAATGTTATGATGATATTTATTGTGATTTGCTCTATGTTTTAAATGTTATGTAGCATGAAAATTGACGAGCTTTACTTATATTATATATTGCAGCATGATGCTTGATTTAATATCGCTATTATATGCTTGCAACGTTGTATGAATTTTTTATGGGTACTATGATATTGTATTGTTAGTAAATGATAGACTTAAATAGAATTATCTTGGTTTTTAGAACCATGTCACCCAGAGGATGTGGAAGAGGAAGAAGAGGAAGGGGAGGACCCCTATTAGATGTAGAGGAAGAGGTGAGGCTAAAGAGAGCTCACCTCAAGAAGGATTAGTAACTAGGAAGGATGCAGCTACATTGCCTCAAGTTATACCGCCACAAGCTGCACCACCTCTAGCAGCACCAGTGACTGGAATAGACCCCACTACTAGTTTGATGAGGGAGTCGTTTTAGGTCATGATGCATGCCATAATGATCACCCAACAATCCAACACTTGCAATCTACTAGAGGAGCGAACTGGCTACGAGACTTCAAGTGGTATGATTCGCACCCATTCACTAGTACTACGAGAGATCCAACAGAAGTTTAGATGTGGATTTCGTCCATGGAAATCATATTTATGTCAATGGAATGTCTGAACAACCAGAAGGTACCTCGTGCGTCATTTATGCTGTGAAAGAGCGCGTAAGTATGGTGGACGGACAATAAGTATAATATTAATCCAAGAGGGGGAATCATAGCGTAAGATCAATTTAAGGAGGCTTTCCTAAAGAAGTATTATCCCAAAGCGGTGTGTCTTAAGAAACAGCAGAAATTCATCAATCTGACTCAGGGTGGACACTCAGTGGACAAATATGACAGAGAACTTATGAGATTAAAAAGGTTTACGCCATCATTGGTTGATACTGAACAAAAGATGACATATAATTTTTTTTTTTTTTTTTGGCTCCTAGCCTTGTAGGTCTACCACATGGTGGAAGCCATAAACCCAAAGATGTATGAGGAGGCACTAAGAACGGCAAAAATCCCTGAAAAAGTCTCAAGAGGAAAGACATCGAGAACCAGCGGTCACTATCAGAAGGAAGCGATCATATGAGCCTAGAGGGACAGACTATCGACCATCAACGCGAAGGCCCTAATACGCTGATAGGGGTCCTGCCCAACATTTACACAGACACAAGGGATAGAGAGAGGGGTCAGGAACATGAGAAGCTTCAATGCCACTAATGCGGAAAACAACATTGAGGTAAATGTATGCTCAGATGTGGTCGTGAACATCAAACGACCAAATACTATATTGGGAAGGGTACCAAGAGTCCAAAAGAACCACCTAGAGGTTTAGGAAGTGGAGAGCGAACTGTGCAAACTCGCTTGCAAGCAAAGGAGTATGCATCCACCAGTAGGGATGTTGGAACTGTAACGACCCTAAATTTCCACATATCTAGAGTCGCCACTAACGTCTCGTGCTCATCTCTAATGCAGAATAAAAATCTAAGCATGCTCATCTTTATTAGCAAAAAAATTTAAAAGTTCAGAATACATTAAAACATTGGAAAACACTGCCGGACTTACGTGTTTCAAATATCGTGCTGGAGTTCAAAAAGATAAAATAAAACGATTACAAATTAATTAATATAAATGAATGAAATGCAAACGCTCTATCCTAACCAAGACTAGGAATTAAATATGCAACTATCCTATGCACGCGCCACAGTCTCTGATCACGATGCCACCGTCAACCGTACATGGGAGCCTTACCTTTACCTGAAACACAATATGGCACACGGCCTGAGTATTTCGAAGAAATACTCAGTAAGTGACCCCACTATAGGGGCCATGCTAATGCAAACACATGCAATCATGAATAGGGACCTATCTCTAATCATCTTAGGGGTGGCCTCCAGTCTCGGACAAATTGGATGTGTAGTACTTCCCTACACACGACTCACACGTGCGAGTGTGAGTCCCCAGGGCGCTCGCACACCCCCTGGACCCTCTGGTCAAGCTAATCTGTAGCGACGTCCGGAGGTCAGCGGAACCCCATAGTGTCATGCGCCTCATGAACACCCTCATCTGTGTGCTTTCGCACCTGTGCGCATTCGCGCTCAATCATAAGGTGCGCGTCCGCACTCATCATCTCTAGGGGAAGTAGCCCTATGCTTATGAACATACAAAATGCATGAGGTCCCTCTAAATCCATCGTAATGTCTCTTCTGACACAACCCTCTAGTCTCATCTCTTTGTTACTCTAGGTAACGCATATCGTGGATATTTATATTAATATCATTTTCATGCTCTTAGGGTTGTGTCCTACGTCGATCTAACGACATGATGCAATATGGCACTCATCATCATCTAGCATGCTCAATATGAAAAACATCATCATATTAAGGTAAAATCATGCAATCATCATGCTCATCATAATGCCACAACGTGCGTCAAACATATTAAGCGTCACTCAACCAATTATATATAAACTGGCACATATCATCAAGCATCATACAATTTATTTAGCCTATCCTATAGTAAGGCCACTTACTTGGTTGGCCTCGGCCGAAGTACTCCCTAAATAGCTAAACGTAAGCTCCCGTTCCGTGAGAGCTGCTTCCTACTTCGCTGGGTTTGTTTCCTATCACGCCGTTCACCACTTTCCGTTAGTATTTCACAATTAATTTACCTATAATTTAATAAATGTGAAATACGGCTCTAAAACGGCCTCAGATACCTTAATCGGGGCCGA
Source organism: Cucurbita pepo subsp. pepo (assembly GCF_057944985.1). Taxonomy (NCBI): domain Eukaryota; kingdom Viridiplantae; phylum Streptophyta; class Magnoliopsida; order Cucurbitales; family Cucurbitaceae; genus Cucurbita; species Cucurbita pepo. The sequence continues at coordinate 203,565 of NW_028257932.1, read as the reverse complement.
AAACAGATCGGGGAGGGTCGAAACAGTGGAAACCGGGCTGAAAACAGGTGAGCCGAGCCGAACAGCCGCTGGAGCCGCTGGAGGAGCCGCCGGAGCGTCACCGGAGGGAGCCCGAGCCGTTTGCACCGAGTCGAGCCGAGGACTGCCGCGCCGCTGTGTGACACGTGGCAGCAGCAGAGAAAGCCACGTCGGGCGGTAGTGTCGGGTCGAAGCGCGGGTCGGAGTCCGGTTCGGGTCGTGGTTCGGGTCGCGGGCTGTGGAAGGCTACTGGGCCAAGGCTAAACGTTGGGCCTCAACTTACTGGGCTGGGCCGCAAGTGTTTGGTTTGCAGGCCGGCTCAATTGGACCGTGGGTCTAGTCTGGGTTGGTTCAACTGAACCGTAGCTTCTGGGCCGGTTTGAGGTTTGGGCCGCTATAGTTGGGCTGGGCCGAAGGCAGAGGCCAAGGGAGGAACGGGCTGGCTCTCCCGGGTTCTGGGTTTGGGTTGACCCGGATCCGTGGATCTCGTCTTCCTTACCCGACTTTGGCCGATTTTCTGGCGAGCTTTCTCTCTCCTTCCCGCGGCGTTTCCGTTGCCGATTTCGGTCCTCTTCCTTCCCTTTTCCTCTTTGTTCGTCGTTCTTCTTTCCTTTTTGGGAGTTTTGCGGCCTAAAAGCTCCTAAAAGCCATAGATCTAAGAATCGATTAAGAAACCTAACTTTCCGACCTCGGTTACCGACGACGACGCTTACGAAATAACACAAAACGCACCCTGAGTTACTGTGCTTTCATTAGGGATCTCTCTTACGGTAGTAACAGGTCGTTTGGTGTCGGTTTAAGGGTGGTTTGAGGGCTCGTCGGAGAAACTGGACACTCGCCGACGTTTGTCCGAACTCTCTCTCTCTCGAAATTTTCCCTCTTTTCTCCCTTTGCAGGCGTTCTGAAGATGCTGGGCTGAGGGTGGGCGTGCTGTGGCCGTTGTTTCGCGTGGGTTCCGGCGACTGAGTTTCTTTTTTTTTTTTTTTTTTTTTTTTTTTTTCGTTTTCATTTATTTATTTATTTATTATTAATATATATATATATATATATATATATATATATATATATATATATATATATATATATATTTTTTTTTTTTACTTTCCTTCCCGGGTCGTTACAGGAACATTTGACACCATGGTGACAGGTACGTTATCTATACTAAGTCACTACGCATTAATGATATTTGATTCTAATTTTATGCATTCGTTTATATCCATGCCTTTTGTTAGTCAAGCAGGATTCACGGTGGAACCCTTATTGCATGTTTTATATGTTAGTACCCTAGCAGGAGTAGATCTAGTTACTGAGAATAGGATAAAAGATGGACAAGTAATAGTAGCTGTTCATATCATAAGCATAGACCTGAAAGTGTGAGTATGACAGATTTTGATGTCATATTAGGAATATTTTGGTTAGCCGAGAATTATGCAAGTATAGATTGCCACAAGAAGAAAGTGGTTTTTTCGCCACCAACTAAACCTAACTTTAAGTTTAAAGGAACTTGTACGGGTGTCACCCCAAAGATAGTGTCGATGATGAAAGCCAAACGCTTGGTACAACAAGGAGGATGGGATATACTAACATGCACAGTGGACGTAAAAGGAAAAGAGAAAACAATGGCTACGGTATCCATAGTAAACGAATTTCCAAGTGTCTTCCCAGAGGATTTACTAAGAGTTTCTCCTTCACGAGCTGTAGACTTCGGGATAGAACTCAAACCAGGAACTGGACCTATCTCTAAAGCACTATACCACATGGCTCCAATCGAATTACAGGAACTAAAATTACAACTACAAGACTTACTATAAAAGGGTTTCATTCGACCTAATTTATTTTGTTGGTGTGTGCCGATGTTGTTTGTGAAAAAGAAAGACGGGTCGATGCGCCTATGTATTAACTATGGGGAGTAAAACAAGAGAACAATAAAGAACAACTACCCACTCCCTTGCATCGAGGATTTATTCTACTAGCTCCGAGAGGCGACAGTATTTTCCAAGATAGACCTTCAATAAAGCTATCATCAGATTAATTTTAAGGAAGGAGATGTATCGAAAACAGTCTATGAACAAGATATGGCCACTACAAGTTTGTAGTGATGTAATTTGGTCTCACCAATGCCCCAGCCGTGTTCATGAAATTAATAAACCATGTATTCAAGGAATGTCTAAACATGTTTGTTATCGTGTTCATAGACAACATTCTAATATACTTGAAAATGGATCAAGAACACTAAGAACACCTCCGAAAAGTCTTAACTATCTTAAGGTAGAACAAGTTGTACGCCAAGTTTTTCAAATGTGAATTTTAGCTATAAAAAGTCTCATTCTTAGAACACGTAGTGTCTAAAGATTGGATTTAAGTGGAATCCACTGTTGGTTATAAAATGTTTTTTTATTTTGCTTTACAAGTTTTTTTTTGTTTAAAAAAAAAAATAGTGGTTAGTATTTATTTTATTTCTGTTGCTTATTTCTCCATGAAAAAAGACTGGAGATATTGGAAGTAGTGGAAGGAACTAGTTTTTAGGGAGTGGAATAATAGGAGTGGAAGGAATGGTGGAGTGCTTGCTGATTTGCAGTAGAAATGGGTAAAAATTTTATTATATAAGGAAAATGGTGCAAGTTCTAAAGACACCACAAATAGAAGAAAATTAATTTGTGTGTCTTCGCTTCTTCTCCTCTTCTGTTACTTTTTTTTTTTCAATTGGTATCAGAGCTACAAGATCAAGGCCAAGATCAAGGCCTATTTTCAATCCTATCTCACCAAGAGATTGAGCGGTCAAGAAGGGAGAGAGATCAAAAAATGAGACAGGAATCCAATGACAGGAGCCAAAACACCGGTGCGATAGAAGGTGATGCATATGAAGTGAGTGTACGAATTCAAGAAAAGGAGGGATCTGTCACACTCAAATACCCGATGTTGACAAAATGCAATTATGCAGCTTGGGCAATTAAGATGGAGGTATTTATGAGGGCACAAGGTGTTTGGGAGGCAATTGAGTCACCTGAAACAGTAGATAACCGCAAAGATAAGATGGCTTTAGCAGCTATTTATCAAAGTATTGGAGAAGATACGTTGCTACAGTTGGGTGCCAAGAAAACTGCCAAGGAAGCCTAGATCATGTTGAAAAATATGAATCTAGGTGCGGAAAGAGTGAAAGAAGTTAGAACGCAGACTCTTTGGCGAGAGTTTGAAGCGTTGAGGATGGGTGGTTAAAAAAGTATTGATGAGTATTCAGGAAAACTCACCATTATTGTCAACAAATTGAGAGGCCTCGGCAATACTGTGGATGATATCCAAGTAGTTAAGAAACTTCTACGATCCACCTCTGCAATGTTTCTTCAAATCACTTCAACGATTGAGGAGTTCAGTGATCTCAAAACGAAATCCGTTGATGAGATTATTGGATCACTCAAGGTACATGAAGAAAGGTTGCAAGGGTTTGGAGAAAAGGATGAAACCGTTCTCCTCCCTCATGCAAAATGGAAGGAATGAGAGAATGCAAAATCCTCAAAGAAAGAATGGAAGGATCAAGGCAGTTCCAAAGGAGGCAGGGGACGGGGTCATGGAAGATGGAGAGGTCGTGGGAGAAGTGACTGGCATCGAGAAGATGAAGGAGAGTCGCAAACTCAAAAGAAGAAATTTGACAAAAGTAAAATTAAACGTTACAGGTGTCAGCAAATGGGATACTTCGCATCAGAGTGTTCCACAAAAGACGAACAACTCAACTTGATAGAGATGCAAAATGAGAGGAGTCTTCATTACTGATGATAGAGGCGTGTGAAATTAAAACCACACATGACAAAGACCCTGATTTTGTGATGTTGAATGAAACTATAGTGCCGCCATCAGCCAATATTGGAGCTGAAAATTCCTGGTTCCTAGATACTAGAGCAAGCAACCACATGTCAGGAGAAAGAAGGGTGTTTCGTGAGCTCGACACATCTGTTGTTGGAAAGGTACGCTTCGGTGATAACTCTGTAATAGACATTTGTGGTCGAGGAATAGTGCTCTTCAAATGCAAAACCGATGAGCACTTGATCTTATCGCAAGTCTATTACATACCTAAACTAAAAAGCAATATTATAAGTTTGGGTAACTGGATGAGAGTGGAAATAAAATTGTTATAGAGGACAATGTGATGAAGATATATGACAGGGCTAGGAGCCTGATTATTATGGTGACCCGACAATCCAACAGATTGTATGTAGCAAAGCTGAAGCTTGCGGATCAGGTGTGTTTAATGCAAATATCAGTAACAGTTGTTGGCTCTGGCACGCGAGGTATGGACACCTGAATTTTCACTCTTTAAAGAAATAAATGACAAAAGAATGGTTGAAGGGTTGCCGAAAATCACCCAGGTCAATCAATTTTGTGATGGGTGTTTAATTGGAAAGCAGCATAGAACTCCTTTTCCCTGAACAACAACATATCATGCGAAGGAGTCATTGGATCTTGTCCATGGAGATCTATGTGGATCTATTTCGCCAATGACTTATGGAGGTAACAAATATTTTATGTTACTAGTGGATGATTTTTCACGATTTATGAGGGTGTTTATGTTGAAAAATAAGAATGAAACAGTGGTGGTATTTAAAAAGTTCAAGATCATTGTGGAGGTAGAGAAAGGCAAGAAGATTAAGAGCTTTAGAACGAATTGTGGAGGAGAGTTCGTATCTACTGCTTTGAAAGACTATTGCGAGAATGAAAGCATGAAAAGACTTCTTACTGCACCATTTTCACCACAGCAAAATGGCGTAGTATAAAGGCGTAATCGAACGGTGGTAGAGATGGCCAGATGTATCTTAAAGAGCAAAGAGATGCCTGCAAAATTTTGGGAAGAAGCTATCAAAACTGCCGTGTATATTCTGAATAGATCACCAACAAAAGGAGTTGCAGATGGTACACCGTATCAAGCTTGGTTTGACAAGATACCACAGGTTCATCGCTTTAAAATCTTCGGGTGTCTTGCTCATGCCAAGAATACATATTCACACCTTCCTAAACTTGCTGATAGGAGTGCGAAGACAATTATTTTGGGATATGAAGATGGAACCAAAGCTTACGGACTATTGGATCCACAAAAGAATAGAATTATGGTGAGCAGGAATGTGGTGTTCGAAGAGGAGAAAAAGTGGTGTTGGGAAGAAATCACAAACGGTGATAATGAATAAAGAGGAACTTTCATCGTTCAAATTTCAAAAAAATAGAGTAGAACATAGGAAAGGAATATTGAACATATCGAAGTTGATCCAGATGAAAGACAGAGGAAAACTTCATCCTCAAATTTATCAACGCCAGACAATACCTCAAATGCATCATTGTCAAGCTCATCGACGCCGAAAAAATTCAGGTCTCTAGAAGATATTTATAGAGAACTGAACGAAGCAGAGGAGGAAGCAATGGACCTTTGTTTTCTTTCTATAGAGGAACCAACTTCATATAAGAAAGCTGCTAAGAATAAATACTAGAGGAATGCCATGATGTCTCAAATTCTCTCCACTAAAAAGAACAGAACGTGGGAACTCACAGATTTTTCGAAGAATCATAAAGAAATCGGCATCAAATGGATTTTCAAATTAAAGAAAAATCCAGATGAAGAAATCATGAAACATAAGGAGAGACTCGTGGGAAAGAGATATGGACAGCAGTTTGGTGTAGATTACAGTGAAGTATTCGCACTAGTGGCCAGGTTAGAAACAGTGAGATTAATTCTTGCCTATGCAGCCTTTAAGAACTGGGAAGTACATCATATGGATGTAAAGACAGCTTTTCTTAATAGCGAGTTCGAAGAGGAGGTGTATGTTGCTCAACCAGAAGGGTTCGTTGACAAGGAAAATCCAAACATGGTGTTAAAACTACGTAAAGCCTTGTATGGATTAAAACAGGTTCCGAGGGCCTGAAATTTTAAACTTGATCAATGTTTGCAGTCACTTGGTTTTGTTAGATGTCCACAGGAATATGCTCTCTACAAGAATATTAATGGAGTTGAAGCAATGATAATCGGCACATATGTGGATGACTTAATCATAGTCGGCTCAAACAAACAAGTTATAGCTCAGTTTAAGGAAGAGATGCACCAGAAATTTGAGATGAGCGATCTTGGACTTTTGAGCTATTACTTGGGTATTGAGGTACGACAAAGTAGTGAATCAATCACTTTATGTCAGGCCATATATGCAAGAAAAATCCTAGAGAAGCTAGGAATGGGGGAGTGCAATCCTTGTTTGATTCCCATGGAACCAAGAATGAAGATGAGCAAAAATGGGAATGGAGAACCTGCGGTTGATAAAACACTTTACAAAAGTGTTATTGGAAGCTTACGCTATCTGGTTAATACCCGACCCGACATATCCTACTCAGTTTGTGTGATGAGTAGATACATGGAGGCACCAACAACTTCACATCTCACAACAGTAAAACAAATATTGAGGTATGTGAAAGGTACTCTAAGTTTTGGCTGTGTTTATAAGAAGCTATCGAATGTAGAGCTGGTAGGATTTAGCGACAGTGATATGGCTGGGGATATTGATGATAGGAAGAGTACAACTGGAGTGTTGTACTATTTGGGAGTAAATCCGGGTATTACAGAGGCAGAAGGTGGTGGCTTTGTCATCATGCGAGGCAGAGTATATAGCCGCAACTGCTGGAACATGTCAAGGAGTATGGTTGGGCAGGATTTTGAGTAACATCAATCAACTGCAAGTAAAACCCAAGCTTAATGTTGACAACAAGTCAGCTATAGCGTTGGCGAAAAATTCTGTTTACCATGATCGAAGTAAGCACATTGATAACAGGTTTCACTTTATTCGCCAATGTGTACAAACTGAAGCTATTGAACTGGAATATGTGAACACAGATGAACAGTTGGCAAATATTTTGACAAAGTCGTTAGCAAGACAACGGTTCCTGGAGATAAGAGAGAAGATTGGCTTGAAGAAAGTCGTTTCAACATAGTTAAACAAGTTTAGAGGAGTGGTTGTTGGTTACAAACTTGTTTTTTTTTTTTTTTTTGCTTTATAAGTTTTTTTTGGTTAAAAAAAAAAAAAAAAACAAAAATAGTGGTTAGTATTTATTTTATTTCTGTTGCTTATTTCTCCATGAAAAAAGGCTGGAGATATTGGGAGTAGTGGAAGGAATGGTGAAGTGCTTGCTCATTTATAGTAGAAATGGGTAAAATTTTTATTATATAAGGAAAATGGTGCAAGTTCTAAACACACCACAAAAAGAAGAAAATTAATTTGTGTCTTCGCTTCTTCTCCCATTCTGTTACTTTTTTTCTTTCATCCACTACGATAGAAGTCATCACTAAATGGGAACACCCAACTACAGTTACAGAGGTATGAAGCTTCCTAGGGTTAGCAAGCTACTATCGAAGATTTGTTCAAGACTTCGCTAGAATAGCCTCGCCTTTTACACATTTTACAAGGAAGGGCATACCTTTTATATGCAATGACGCACGTGAGGCTAGTGCCAAGACCTGAAATAAAGACTAGTGTCAGCTCCAATGCTCATGGTTCTAGAAAGCTCAGAGGGATACGTACAACCTAGAATCGGCCGCAGTAGTATTCGCAATATAGATATGGTGACACTACCTGTATGGAGAAGAGACCCAAATTTACACCGACCATAATAGCCTGAAATACTTCTTCACCCAAAAAGAATTGAACGTGAGACAACGAAGGTAGTTGGAATAAGTAAAGGACTACGATATAAATATCCAGTACCACCCTGAAAAGGCAAACATAGTCGAAGATGCCCTAAATCATAAAACGGCACACTCGTCGGTCCTCATCACTAGAGAGTTAAAAGTACAAGCGAACTTCGAGTGAGTTTGTTGTAAAAGTGTTAGTTGCTATTTTTATGTTTTAGTAATCCTAAACATGAGGTCACTAATATGGTCTTCTGCCGCATCGTTTTGGCATGATATTCTGATATTCTGCTTTCCGTTAGGATTTTGTTTTTCTCTTTTGTTAAGCATTGTACTGGCTATAAATATAGTCATTTTTCACGTCGATGCAGGCGTCCAGGTCGAGGTTCGGTTTGGGTTGGTTCACGGTCGTGTTTACGGTTAGGCTGCTAATTGTGTTTCTGTTTACGGACTGGGCTGCTGACTGGGTTTCTGTTTACAGACTGTGCCGCGAGTGAGTTAGGCTGCGGGCTGGTTTGGTTGGGTCGAGGGAACTTGGGCCTCAAGTTTGTAGAGGCAGGCACGGGTCGCGGGTTGCAGGCTGCATTGATAGTTGGCTACTGGGTCCGAGGAGGGATTTGGGCTTCGGGTTCTACAAGTAGGCTGGAGACAAGTCACAGGCTAAATTATTAGGCTACAATGGGTTTAGGTCTTGGGTATTCGCTTCGCGTTTGACCCGAATCCATTCGATTCGTCTTCCTTACCCAACTCAGAGCGATTCTCCTGTGTCCTTTTCTCTCTCCTTGTTGCGACGGTTTCGTGCCACCTTCTTCATCTCTCTTTCATCATCTTCTTCTTCTCTCTCTAAAAAAGTTTCGTGGTTGTTGGACGCTTGTGGAGGTAGATAAGAAATTCTTCCAAAAGTTTAATTTCTCGAATTCCATCTTCGAGGACGACGATGCACATTGTGAATCCTCTTTGGGGAATATACTAAGGTCGGTGAGGTCTATCATGGTTGATCTGTTTGGTTAAAATGCGGGGCTGAGGGTTTCGACATCACGAGTTTTCCTGCTGGAGCATTTCTTCAGTTTTCTCCTTCTCTCGAATTTTTTTCGTCTCTTCTTTGGTTTTAGTTGTTCTAAGTGGTTTAGGTGTTGAAAAATAAACTTAAATGCAGGAGAGAGAAGAAGAAAAAATTGTGATTTTTTGTTTGTTATTTTGTGAAAAAGACCATTACGAAATTTGAAATTTGAGAGGGGAAAGGCTTATGGGAGAGAGAAGAGTGATGGCACTAAATTTGAGAGGGAAAAGGGTTATGGGAGACAGAAAAGTGAGGAAGATATTGCTCAACTTAGCCTTAGAAAAACTATAAAAGGGGTCTTATGTATAGTGTAAAATGTGTAGAGAATAAAAGAACAACATAGAGAAAAAAGCAGAAAGCAATTTATTGTCTGAGTTATTGTGTAATAACCTTTCGAGAACTTCTTTGTCTCCTTGTCTCTCTCCCCTTTTGATACCCCTTTTAAAGTTTCGTGAGAGTTATCTAAATGAGTTAAATTCAAAGCGAGCATTTTTTTCTCAAGTTGGTATCGGAGCGGCTTTATTTTTCTACAAATTGGTATTAGAGCGATTTCAATTTCAACAAATTGGTATCAGACCAATTTCAATTTCAACATTGGGGAGGTTGTTGACGTTCACGTGGCGATGGTTGAAGGTTGAAGGAGGCGTTGTGAGGGGTCGGGGAACACAATTTCGTATGGGTCATGGAATTACCAGCGACTAAGTTTTTTTTTTTTTATATATATTTCAGATTCGTTACATTATTTACCCCTAAAAAGAACTTTCGTCCTCGAAATTTTCAAACACTTGTACTAACTCGGGGTATTATTCTCTTATTTCATCCTCCTCCACCCACTGTGTCCCCCTTTATATGGTTGCTCCGACACAACACCAAAATGAACGTAATGTCTCTGGTTTGGTAGCACATTCACTTCTTGGGTTAAAATTCTATTGGTTTTCCTCGTAACTCAAATTTTCATTGAGTGGGAGGGGCTCGTAGTCTATTATGTGTATAGGGCCCGTCATGTATTTACTCTACATCTACACGTGAATTACCTCGTGTACTTCTGAGAGGTAGGGAGGTAGGGCTAACTTATACACTAAATACCAATTCACTCGACAATTTTGACAGGTCCAATGCATCTAGGACTTACTTGCCCTTACGTCTGAACCTCAAGAAGCCTCTCATGGGTGCTACCTTTAGGAATACCCTATCCTCTACCTCAGACTCTAAGTCTCTACGTCTTACATCGGCATAACTTTTTTTTTTTTTTGTCTACTTTGAGCGGTACACATTCTCGATCAAATTTTTTGGATAGTCGCATTGGCGACTAGGTCTAGCTTGGGTCCTACTAGCTTTCTCTCACCTACCTCATCCCAACATTGCGGAGACCTGCACCATTTCCCATAAAGGGTCTCGAACGGTGTCATTCAAATAGTGGCTTGAAAGCGCAACTTCCCTTAAAGTCTAATACGCAAGAACGTAGAATGTCCCCTAAGATTTGGTGCTCAGTTTTTCCATCTTTTTGGGGTGGAAGGAGGTGCCAAAGTCGAGCCGAGTACCCAATGCCTTTTGAAGTCTGCTCCAAAATGCTGACGTAAAACGTGGATCTCGATTCGACACTATAGACACTAGAACTCCATGAAGTCCTACTATTTCTTCACATACAGTTGTGCCTAGATATAAACTATATATGTGTTAGGATCGATACCAGTTGTTAGGATTGCACAACAACGCACACGCTCGATCTAGATGAACACAAAGAAAAAAAAAGGATAGAGAAAAGTTGCAAGGAGAACTCTGGCTAAAAGAATTTTGTATTGATGACTTCAGGTATGTACAACAAGAGAGAGTACAGAGAATAGAAAAGTACATTTCAAAGCTTTACTGGACGGGATATATATATGGTTCAGTCTACTAAATATAGCTTTACTAGATTTAACCATCCACTATATATAGCTATGTACCATACATAGCTTTACCGGATATAGCTTTACCATATATGGCTTTACCAAATATAGCTTTACCGGATATAGCCATTGACCAAGCTATAAATACAGGGAGCAGACTCCATAACTCAACAATTCTCCCACTTGGAGACTGATCTTACACCATACCAATTAGGGCTTTGCATAGCTTTAATTTTCCAACATTAACACATTTTGTCAACATGTCTGCTGGATTCTTTGCACCCTCTATCTTCTCCAAACACATATCGCCTTCTTCCACTAACCTTCGAGTGAAATGGTACTGTCTTCTAATGTGTTTTGTCCTTGAATGATAGACTGGGTTTTTCACCAACTGTATGGCACTCTGACTATCTGTATAAAGGATCTTCTTGCACTGCTTCCGGCCTAATTCTTCTAGATAGTCTGTCATCCATATCATCTCCTTTCCAGCTTCAGCTATGGTCACGTACTCAGCTTCAGTAGATGAAAGAGCAACGCATTTCTGAAGCTTGGACATCCAACTCACTGCTGTTCCATCTATAGTGTAGATATACCCAGATGTGCTCTTGCTGGAGTCTACATCTCCACTCAGATCAGCATCCACAAAACCTTGCAGAACTACTTTGCCATTGCCATAACAAAGTGTAGTATTGGATGTACCTCTCAGATATCTCAGAAGCCACTTCACAGCTTCCCAATGTTCCTTCCCTGGATTTTCCATGTACTTGCTAACAACTCCCACTGCATGTGTTATGTCAGGTCTAGTGCAGACCATAGCATACATCAAACTCCCAACTGCAGAAGCGTACGGAACTGATGCCATGTGCTCACGTTCCTCAACTGTCTTGGGAGATTGCCCCTTTGACAATTTAATATGATTTGCCAAGGGGGTAGTCCTGGGTTTAGCATTATTCATCTTGAATTTGGACAACACCTTCTCAATGTACTGCTCTTGGGATAGATTTAATGCCAGCAGATCTATCTCGAGAAATCCTCATCCCAAGGATCTGCTTCGCTGCACCTAAATCTTTCATCTCAAATACTGAAGACAAGCTTGCCTTCAGGTGGTTTATCTCCCTCATACTTGATCCAGCAATTAGTATATCATCCACATACAGGAGTAGAAACACATAAGAATCAGTGTATTTCTTGAGGTAGCAACACTGATCCTTTTCACTTCTGTGGAAACCACTCTTGCTCATGAAGGAGTCAAACTTCTTGTACCATTGTCTCGGTGCTTGTTTCAGTCCATACAAGCTCTTATTGAGCTTACACACCATGTGCTCCTTGCTTGGAGCTGCAAATCCTTCGGGTTATTGCATATAGATCTCCTCATCTAGATCTCCATGTAAAAATGCCGTTTTTACATCCATTTGCTCAAGGTGCAAATTCTCCGATGCAACAATACTCAGTAGAATTCGGATAGTAGTTAATTTCACAACTGGAGAAAAGATCTCAGCATAATCAATGCCTTTTCTTTGTGAATATCCTTTAACTACTAACCGAGCCTTAAACCTCCTTCTGCCATCTGGTTCAACCTTGATTTTGAACACCCATTTGTTCAACAGAGCTCTCTTTCCTGTAGGCAACTCAGTCAGCACCCACGTATTATTCCTTTCAAGTGAGCTCATCTAATCATCCATGGCTTGCTCCCACTTAGTTGAATCTTCCACTTGTAGGGCCTCATCAAAGGACTCTGGTTCTCCTTCGTCAGTCAGCAACAGATAATGTAATGAGGTTGAATATCTATCTGGTGCTCTGGTAGTTCTGGATGATCTTCTCAACACCTGCTCAGGTGCAACTTGCTCCACGTCTGGTTCTTCAGCAATAGGATCAGCCACGTCTGGTTCTTCAGCAATAGGATCAGGAATTTCTTGAGCTTCTGTTGTACCATCACTGTGTGAATTTTCTTGCCACTCAAATTCAACTCCCACTTGCTTCGTAGTCTCAGAGTTTATCTTCTCTCTATCCTTGTACATGACATTTTCATCAAAGGTCACATCACAGTGTCTTAGGATCTTCATATTTTTCTCATCCCAAAACCTATACCCGAACATGTCAGAGCCATAGCCTATGAAGTAGCATTTCACAACCTTAGCATCAAGCTTATCTCTCTTCTCTGGATCAACATGAACATACGCAGTACAGCCAAAGGTTCTCAAGTGAGAGTACTTGAGTTCTTTTCCTGTCCATACTTCTTCGGGCAATTTGAACTTCAAGGGTACTGACGGCCATCTATTAATCAAATATGCTGCTGTGTTCACAGCATCAGCCCAGAATATCTTTGGCAATCCAGAATGAATCCTCATGCTTCTTGCTCGCTCATTCAAGGTTCTGTTCATCCTTTCTGCAAGACCATTTTGTCTTGCCTTACCGGGAATTGTTCTTATTAATCTAATTCCCTCAGCTGCACAAAATGTTATAAACTCTGATTTGTTGTACTTTCCTCCATTGTCAGACCTCAGGCATTTGATCTTCAAGCCGGTCTGATTTTCAACTTCAGCTTTCCACTTCTTGAAGGTGGTAAACACATCTGACTTGTGTTTCAGAAAGTAAACCCATACCTTCCTGCTGAAGTCATCGATTAAGGTGACGTAGTACCTTGATCCACCAAGTGATGAAACTAGAGATGGTCCCCAGACGTCTGTATGGACCATTTCCAACCGCACTTTCTTCGGTTCTCTGGCAGCCTTTGTGAAACTAACTCGTTTCTATTTGCCCATAACGCAGCTCTCACAAAGACCCATATCAACAGATTTTAAGCCTTCTAAAGCTCCTTTCACAGTCAGCATCTTCATTCCTTTGACGCTCATATGTCCAAGTCTATTGTGCCATAGACTTGAATTGGAAGCACTCTCAGCAGCAGCAGTCATGTTTATACACTCTGCAGTAGTGTATAAGGTTCCGGATTTTATACCACGCGCAACAACCATGGCGCCCTTCACAATCTTCCAGGAACTCTTTCCAAACTCTGCTGCATAGCCTGTGCTATCCAACTGACCAATAGAGATCAGGTTCTTCTTGAGACCAGGAATGTATCTGACATCTTGTAATGTCCATTGATTTCCTGCTGGAGTTTGTATGGAGACATCTCCCTTTCCTTCAATCTCCAAGGTTTTATTGTCGGCAAGATACACCTTCCCGAAATTTCCTGATTTGAAATTTTGAAACAATTCCTTACTTGGAGACGAATGGAACGATGCACCTGAATCCAAAATCCAGGATTCAGCTGGGCTATCCACACTAAGGATTAAAACGTCCTCAGCATCTTCTGTTGTGTATATAGAATCATCATCTTCAGATTTATGATTCTGCTTCTTCTTTAGCTTTGTACAATCTGTCCGAAAGTGTCCTTTTCCCCCACAGCTCCAACACGTTACGTTGGGTTTGTTTGGAGATTTTTCCAGGTTCTTTGATTTTGAACGCCCATGTTTGTTTGAGCTCTTTGATTTGCTTCTTCCCCTTCGATCAACACTGAGAGCATTGCCTGATGAATCTCCAGTTTCTCGTTTGCGAATACTTTCGCTGAGAACTACATCTCGAATTTCATCAAACTTCAGTTTATCAGATCCTCGGGAACTGCTGATTGCGGCAACAACAGTATCCCATGACTCGGGTAAGGATGACATCAAAATCAACGCTTTAATTTCATCTTCGAAATTAATTTCCACCGAACCCAGTTGACTTATGATCATATTGAATTCATTTATATGATCCGCAACACGTCCACCATCAGACATCTGTAGATTGAACAATCTACGCATCAAATACACCTTGTTCATAGCCGACGATTTTTCATACATATTTGACAGCGCCTTCATCAGATCTGACGTTTTCTTCTCCTTGATGATGTTAAACGCCACGTTTCTGGATAGCGTCAACCGGATCATCCCTAAGGCTTGTCGATCCTTGAGCTTCCACTATTCCGTGGTCATGGTATCCGGCTTCACCCCCAACAGAGGTTCGTGAAGATCTTTCTGGTACAGATAATCTTCAATTTGCATCTTCCAGAAACCGAAATCGGATCCATCGAACTTCTCAATTCCAATCTTTGAACTTTCCATCTTCACAGATCGTGGTGAATTTAACCTGGCTCTGATACCAGTTGTTAGGATCGATACAAGTTGTTAGGATCGCACAACAACGCACACGCTCGATCTAGATGAACACAAAGAAAAAAAAGGATAGAGAAAAGTTGCAAGGAGAACTCTGGCTAAAAGAATTTTGTATTGATGACTTCAGGTATGTACAACAACAGAGAGTACAGAGAATAGAAAAGTACATTTCAAAGCTTTACTAGACGGGATATATATATGGTTCAGTCTACTAAATATAGCTTTACCAGATTTAACCATCTACTATATATAGCTATGTACCATATATAGCTTTACCGGATATAGTTTTACCATATATGGCTTTACCAAATATAGCTTTACCGGATATAGCCATTGACCAAGCTATAAATACAGGGAGCAGACTCCATAACTCAACAATATGTGCCTTTTTCAGGTAAGAAGTGTGCCCACTTGGTCAACCTTTCGACAATTACCGAGATCGTTGTATAGCCTTTAAGGGTTTCGGGTAATCCTACTATGAAGTCCATTGCTATGTTTTCCCACTTCCACTTCGGTATACTTAAGGGTTGTAACATCCCCACTGTCTTTCGTCTAAGAGCTTTCACTTGTTGAAAAACTAAGCATTTGCTCACAAACTTGGTCACGTCCCTCTTCATGCTCTTCCACAAGAAATGTTGTTTTAAATCTTGGTACATCTTAGTACCTCCTGGGTGCATGGAAAATGGCAAGGTGTGAGCTACCGTCAGTATCTCTTTCCTTAACTCCTCTATTGCTAGGACACATAGGCGTCCCTAATACAATAGTACTTCATCTAAGGACTTTGAGAATCCGTCTACTGGACTTTCGTCTAGCTAGCCTAGGACTTTCTGTACGTTAGGATCCTCTCGTTGGGAGGTAATAATTCTCTGCTTAAGAGTAGGTTGCACTATGAGTCTGGCCAGCTGTGCTATGATTCCCTCGCTCGCTACAGCTGTGCTGGCTTGCTCAAATTCTATTTGTACCCTTACTTTCCTTGTAATGAAGGCCGAAGAGTAGGCCGTCTTTCTACTCTAAGCGTCTGTGACCACGTTTGTTTTTCCAGGGTGGTACTGGATATCTACATCGTAGTTCCACCAATTCTAGTCACCTTCTCTGCCTCATATTTAACTCTTAATAGGTGAAGAAATATTTTAAACTCTTGTGGTTGGTAAAACATTGAGTTTTCTCTCCATACAAGAAGTGTCGCCAAATTTTTAGTGCGAACACTACAACGGCCAACTCTAGGTCGTGGGTAGGGTAACTTTTTTTGTATTCTTTTAGTTGACGGGACGGTATGCAACAACCTTACATGTTGCATTAACACACATCCTAGTCCCTTCATGTATGCATCACTATAGATTACGTATCATTCGGAGCTTTCAGGTACTGTGAGTACCAGGACTGTTACTAATCTCTCTTTTTGGTTCTGGAAGCTTGCCTCAGAAGCATCATTCCATATGAATGAAACCCCTTTTCTCGTTAACTGTGTCCAAGGCGAGGCTATCCTAGTGGAGTTTTTCACAAACCATCGATAGTATTCGCAAGTCCAAAGAAACTCCGTACGGATGTTATCGTAGTTGGGCGTTCCCACTTTGTGACCGCTTCGACCTTAGTGGGATCTACAGATACTCCGTCCTTTTTCACCACGTGTCCTAGGAAAAAGACTTGTCGTAACCAATATTCACACTTTGAGAACATCGCGTATAACTTGTTCTCTCTTAGGGCCGCTAGGACTTTTCGGAAGTGTTCCTGGTCTGTTTTCGAGTACACTGGATGTCATCAATGAGCACGATCACGAAAGTGTCAAGACACTCCTTGAACCCTTAGTTCATTAACATTATTAACACAGTTGGAGCATTGGTGAGGCCAAATGACATCACTACGAACTCATAGTGATTGTACCTTGTCCTAAATGGTGTCTTTGGTACGTTTTTTTCCTTAATTTTTATTTAACGGTAACCTGACCGTAGATTTATCTTAGAAAATATCGTTGCCTCTCTTTGTTACTCTAGGTAACACATACTCGTGGATATTTATATTAATATCATTTTCATGCTCTTAAGGTTGTCTCGTATGTCGATCTAACGACATGATGAAACATGGCACTCATCATTATATAGCATGCTCAATATGGAAAATATCATCATATTAAGGTAAACGTCACACAATTATCATGCTCATCATGTTGTCATAAAGTGCATCAAGCATTATCAAGTACGTCATTCATCGAAATATATATATACTACGCACATCATAAAGCATCATAACTCATACATCATTATATCCCGTACATCATCATAACTCATACATCATCATACACTAATATATGACATCATATGATACAACTCATACATCATTATATACTATTATATGGCATCATACGATACAACTCATACATCATCATATACTAACATACGACTGTTGAGTTATGGAGTCTGCTCCCTGTATTTATAGCTTGGTCAATGGCTATATCCGGTAAAGCTATATATGGTACATAGCTATATATAGTAGATGGTTAAATCTGGTAAAGCTATATTTAGTAGACTGAACCATATATATATCCCGTCCAGTAAAGCTCTTAAATGTACTTTTCTATTCTCTGTACTCTCTTGTTGTACATGCCTGAAGTCATCAATAAAAAATCCTTTTAGCCAGAGTTCCCCTTGCAATTCTCTCTATCCTTCTCTTTGTGATCATCTAGATCGAGCGTGTGCGTTGTTGTGCGATCCTAACAACTGGTATCAGAGCAAGGCAAAATTCACCACGATCTGTGAAGATGGAAAGTTCAAAGATTGGAATTGAGAAGTTCGATGGATCCGATTTCGGTTTCTGGAAGATGCAGATTGAAGATTATCTGTACCAGAAAGATCTTCACGAACCTCTGTTGGGGGTGAAGCCGGATACCATGACCACGGAACAGTGGAAGCTCAAGGATCGACAAGCCTTAGGGATGATCCGGTTGACGCTATCCAGAAACGTGGCGTTTAACATCATCAAGGAGAAGACAACGTCAGATCTGATGAAGGCGCTGTCAAATATGTATGAAAAACCGTCGGCTATGAACAAGGTGTATTTGATGCGTAGATTGTTCAATCTACAGATGTCTGAAGGTGGACGTGTTGCGGATCATATAAATGAATTCAATATGATCATAAGTCAACTGGGTTCGGTGGAAATTAATTTCGAAGATGAAATTAAAGCGTTGATTTTGATGTCATCCTTACCCGAGTCATGGGATACTGTTGTTGCTGCAATCAGCAGTTCCCGAGGATCTGATAAACTGAAGTTTGATGAAATTCGAGATGTAGTTCTCAGCGAAAGTATTCGCAAACGGGAAACTGGAGATTCATCAGGCAATGCTCTCAGTGTTGATCGAAGGGGAAGAAGCAAATCAAAGAGCTCAAACAAACATGGGCGTTCAAAATCAAAGAACCGGGGAAAATCTCCAAACAAACCCAACGTAACGTGTTGGAGCTGTGGGGGAAAAGGACACTTTCGGACAGATTGTACAAAGCTAAAGAAGAAGCAGAATCATAAATCTGAAGATGATGATGATTCTATATACACAACAGAAGATGCTGAGGACGTTTTAATCCTTAGTGTGGATAGCCCAGCTGAATCCTGGATTTTGGATTCAGGTGCATCGTTCCATTCGTCTCCAAGTAAGGAATTGTTTCGAAATTTCAAATCAGGAAATTTCGGGAAGGTGTATCTTGCCGACAATAAAACCTTGGAGATTGAAGGAAAGGGAGATGTCTCCATACAAACTCCAGCAGGAAATCAATGGACATTACAAGATGTCAGATACATTCCTGGTCTCAAGAAGAACCTGATCTCTATTGGTCAGTTGGATAGCACAAGCTATGCAGCAGAGTTTGGAAAGAGTTCCTGGAAGATTGTGAAGGGCGCCATGGTTGTTGCGCGTGGCACAAAATCTGGAACCTTATACACTACTGCAGAGTGTATAAACATGACTGCTGCTGCTGAGAGTGCTTCCAATTCAAGTCTATGGCACAATAGACTTGGACATATGAGGGTCAAAGGAATGAAGATGCTCACTGCGAAAGGAGCTTTAGAAGGCTTAAAATCTGTTGATATGGGTCTTTGTGAGAGCTGCGTTATGGGCAAACAGAAACGAGTTAGTTTCACAAAGGCTGCCAGAGAACCGAAGAAAGTGCGGTTGGAAATGGTCCATACAGACGTCTGGGGACCATCTCTAGTTTCATCACTTGGTGGATCAAGGTACTACGTCACCTTAATCGATGACTTCAGCAGGAAGGTATGGGTTTACTTTCTGAAACACAAGTCAGATGTGTTTACCACCTTCAAGAAGTGGAAAGCTGAAGTTGAAAATCAGACCGGCTTGAAGATCAAATGCCTGAGGTCTGACAATGGAGGAAAGTACAACAAATCAGAGTTTATAACATTTTGTGCAGCTGAGGGAATTAGATTAATAAGAACAATTCCCGGTAAGGCAAGACAAAATGGTCTTGCAGAAAGGATGAACAGAACCTTGAATGACCGAGCAAGAAGCATGAGGATTCATTCTGGATTGCCAAAGGCATTCTGGGCTGATGCTGTGAACACAGCAGCATATTTGATTAATAGAGGGCCGTCAGTACCCTTGAAGTTCAAATTGCCCGAAGAAGTATGGACAGGAAAAGAACTCAAGTACTCTCACTTGAGAACCTTTGGCTGTACTGCATATGTTCATGTTGATCCAGAGAAGAGAGATAAGCTTGATGCTAAGGCTGTGAAATGCTACTTCATAGGCTATGGCTCTGACATGTTCGGGTATAGGTTTTGGGATGAGAAAAATATGAAGATCCTAAGACACTGTGATGTGACCTTTGATGAAAATGTCATGTACAAGGACAGAGAGAAGATAAACTCTGAGACTACGAAGCAAGTGGGAGTTGAATTTGAGTGGCAAGAAAATTCACATAGTGATGGTACAACAGAAGCTCAAGAAACTCCTGATCCTATTGCTGAAGAACCAGACGTGGCTGATCCTATTGCTGAAGAACCAGACGTGGAGCAAGTTGCACCTGAGCAGGTGTTGAGAAGATCATCCAGAACTACCAGAGCACCAGACAGATATTCAACCTCATTACACTATCTGTTGCTGACTGACGAAGGAGAACCAGAGTCCTTTGATGAGGCCCTACAAGTGGAAGATTCAACTAAGTGGGAGCAAGCCATGGATGATGAGATGAGCTCACTTGAAAGGAATAATACGTGGGTGCTGACTGAGTTGCCTACAGGAAAGAGAGCTCTGTTGAACAAATGGGTGTTCAAAATCAAGGTTGAACCAGATGGCAGAAGGAGGTTTAAGGCTCGGTTAGTAGTTAAAGGATATTCACAAAGAAAAGGCATTGATTATGCTGAGATCTTTTCTCCAGTTGTGAAATTAACTACTATCCGAATTCTACTGAGTATTGTTGCATCGGAGAATTTGCACCTTGAGCAAATGGATGTAAAAACGGCATTTTTACATGGAGATCTAGATGAGGAGATCTATATGCAACAACCCGAAGGATTTGCAGCTCCAAGCAAGGAGCACATGGTGTGTAAGCTCAATAAGAGCTTGTATGGACTGAAACCAGCACCGAGACAATGGTACAAGAAGTTTGACTCCTTCATGAGCAAGAGTGGTTTCCACAGAAGTGAAAAGGATCAGTGTTGCTACCTCAAGAAATACACTGATTCTTATGTGTTTCTACTCCTGTATGTGGATGATATACTAATTGCTGGATCAAGTATGAGGGAGATAAACCACCTGAAGGCAAGCTTGTCTTCAGTATTTGAGATGAAAGATTTAGGTGCAGCGAAGCAGATCCTTGGGATGAGGATTTCTCGAGATAGATCTGCTGGCACATTAAATCTATCCCAAGAGCAGTACATTGAGAAGGTGTTGTCCAAATTCAAGATGAATAACGCTAAACCTAGGACTACCCCCTTGGCAAATCATATTAAATTGTCAAAGGGGCAATCTCCCAAGACAGTTGAGGAACGTGAGCACATGGCATCAGTTCCGTACGCTTCTGCAGTTGGGAGTTTGATGTATGCTATGGTCTGCACTAGACCTGACATAACACATGCAGTGGAAGTTGTTAGCAAGTACATGGAAAATCCAGGGAAGGAACATTGGGAAGCTGTGAAGTGGCTTCTGAGATATCTGAGAGGTACATCCAATACTACACTTTGTTATGGCAATGGCAAAGTAGTTCTGCAAGGTTTTGTGGATGCTCTGAGTGGAGATGTAGACTCCAGCAAGAGCACATCTGGGTATATCTACACTATAGATGGAACAGCAGTGAGTTGGATGTCTAAGCTTCAGAAATGCGTTGCTCTTTCATCTACTGAAGCTGAGTACGTGGCCATAGCTGAAGCTGGAAAGGAGATGATATGGATGACAGACTATCTAGAAGAATTAGGCCGGAAGCAGTGCAAGAAGATCCTTTATACAGATAGTCAGAGTGCCATACAGTTGGTGAAAAACACAGTCTATCATTCAAGAACAAAACACATTAGAAGACGGTACCATTTCACTCGCAGGTTAGTGGAAGAAGGCAATATGTGTTTGGAGAAGATAGAGGGTGCAAAGAATCCAGCAGACATGTTGACAAAATGTGTTGATGTTGGAAAATTAAAGCTATGCAAAGCCCTAATTGGTATGGTGTAGGATCAGTCTCCAAGTGGGAGAATTGTTGAGTTATGGAGTCTGCTCCCTGTATTTATAGCTTGGTCAATGGCTATATCCGGTAAAGCTATATATGGTACATAGCTATATATAGTAGATGGTTAAATCTGGTAAAGCTATATTTAGTAGACTGAACCATATATATATCCCGTCCAGTAAAGCTCTTAAATGTACTTTTCTATTCTCTGTACTCTCTTGTTGTACATGCCTGAAGTCATCAATAAAAAATCCTTTTAGCCAGAGTTCCCCTTGCAATTCTCTCTATCCTTCTCTTTGTGATCATCTAGATCGAGCGTGTGCGTTGTTGTGCGATCCTAACAACGACATCGTACAACACAGTTCATACATCATCATAACTCATACAATTTTTAGTGTATCCTATAGTAAGACCACTTACTTGGTTGGCCTTGGCTCAAGTACTCTCTAATTAGCTAAACATAAGCTCTCGTTCCTTGAGAGCTGCTTCCTACGGTGCCAGAGTTTGTTTCCTATCACACCGTTCACCACCTTCCATTAGTATTTCACAATTAAATTACTAATAATTCAATGAATTTGAAATACGACTCTAAAACGACCTCGATTACCTTAACTGGGGCCGAAAATGGATCTAGGACGATTGAAACAGTGGAAACAAGGCTAAAACAGCAGTGGAGCCACCGAAGCGTCGTCGGAGCGTCCAAACCGCTAAAGCCGAAGGGTTGCTTTCATAGCAACTGGACACGTGGCAGCTCTAGAGTAGCCCATGTCGATGCAGGCGTCTCGGGTTGAGGTTCGGTTTGGGTTGGCTAAAAGTCGCGTTTACAGCTAGGCTGCTGACTGGGTTTCTGTTCACAGATTGGGCTGCGAGTGAGTTAGGCTGCCGGCTGGTTTGGTTGGGTCGAGGGAACTTGGGCCTCGGGTTTGTAGAGGCAAGCACGGGTCATGGGTTGCGGGCTAGATTGACATTTGGCTACTGGTCCGAGGAGGAATTTGAGCTTTGGGTTCTACAAGTAGGCTAGAGACAGGTCACAGGCTAAACGATTAGGCTACAATGGGTTTGGGTCTCGGGTATTCGATTCGCGTCTGACCTGAATCAATTCGATTCGTCTTCCTTACCCAACTCAGCGTGATTCTCCGGTGTCCCATTCTCTCTCCTCTCTGCGACGGTTTCTGATGCCATCTTCTTCATCTCTCTGTCATCATCTTCTTCTTCTCTCTCTCACAAAGTTTCATGGTTGTTGGACGTTTGTGGAGGTAGATCAAAAATTCTTCCAAAAGTTCGATTTTTCAAATTCCCTCTCCGAGTTCGACGATGCACATTGTGAATCCTCTTTGGGTAATATACTAAGGTCGATGAGATCTTTCATGGTTGATCTATTTGGTTAAAATGCAAGGCTAAGGGTTTCGACGTCACGGGTTTCCCAGCTAGAGCTTTTCTTTAGTTTTCTCCTTCTCTCGAATTTCTTTTCGTCTCTTCTTTGGTTGTAGTTCTTCTGAGCGGTTTGGGGAGGTTGTTGACGTTCGTGTGGCGATGGTTGAAGGTTGAGGGAGGCATTTTTAGGGGTTGGGGAACACGATTCCGCACGGGTCGTGGAATTACCGGAGACTAAGTTTTATTTTTTATAATTTCGATTTGTTACATTATCTACCCTTAAAAAGAACTTTCGTCCTAAAAATTTTCAAACTCTTGTACTAACTCGGGGTATTATTCTCTTATTTCATCCTCCTACACCCACCGTGTCCACTAGGTATGGTGGCTCCGACACAACACCAAAACAAACGTAATGTCCCTGGTTGGGTAGCACTTTCACTTCTTGGGTTAAAATTCTATTGGTTTTTCTCGTAACTCAAATCTTCATTGAGTTGGAGGGGCTCGTAGTCTATTATGTGTATAGGGCCCGTCATGTATTTACTCTATATCTACACGTGAATTACCTCGTGTACTTCTGAGAGGTAGGGAGGTAGGGCTAACTTATACTCTACATACCAATTTGCTCGACAATTTTGACAGGTCCAATGCATCTAGGACTTATTTGCCCTTACCGCTAAACCTCAAGAAGCCTCTCATGGGTGCTACCTTTAGGAATACTGGGTCCCCTACCTCAAACTCTAAGTTTCTACGTCTTACATTGACATAACTTTTATTTTTCTACGTTGAGCGGTACGCATTCTTGCTCAAATTTTTTGGATAGTCACATTGGCGACTAGGACTAGCTCAGGTCCTACTAGCTTTCTCTCACATACCTCATCCCAACATAGCGGGGACCTGCACCGTTTTCCATAAAGGGTCTCGAATGGTGTCATTCAAATAGTGGCTTGAAAGCGCAACTTCCCTTAACGTCTAATATGCAAGATCATAGAATGTCCTCTAAGTTTTGGCACTCAGTTTGAACATCTGTTTGGGGGTGGAAGGAGGTGCCAAAGTCGAGTTGAGTACCCAATGCTTTTTGAAGTCCGAGCCAAAATGCTGAGGTAAAGTGTGGATCTCGATTCGACACTATAGACTCTAGAACTCCATGAGGTCTTACTATTTCTTCACATACAGTTGTGCCTAGTTATCAACTATATATTTGCCTTTCCCAGGTAAGAAGTGTGCTCACTTGGTCAACCTATCAAACCCAGATCGTTGTATAGCCTTTAAGCGTTTTGGGTAATCCTACTATGAAGTCCATTTCTATGTTTTCCCACTTCCACTCTGGTATACTTAACGGCTATAACATCCTTGCTGTCTTTTGTCTAGGAGCTTTTACTTGTTGAAAAACTAAGCACTTGCTCATAAACTTCGTCACGTCCCTCTTCATGCTCTTCCACCAAAAATGTTGTTTAAATCTTGGTACATCTTAGTACTTCTTGGGTGCATGGCAAATGGCAAGTTGTGAGCTTCTGTCAGTATCTCTTTCCTTAACTCCTTTATTGCCAGGACAAATAAGCGTCCCTGATACAATAGTCCTTCATCTGAGGACTTTGAGAATCCGTGTATTGGACTTTTGTCTAGCTGGCCTAGGACTTTCTGTACGTTAGGATCCTCTCATTGGGAGATAATAATTCTCTGACTAAGCGTAGGTTGCACTGTGAGTGTTGCCAACTATGCTATGATTCCCTTTGTCGCTATAACTATGCTGGCTTGCTCAAATTCTCTTTGTACCCTTACTTCCCTTGTAATGAGGGCCGACGAGTAGGCCATCTTTCTACTCAAAGCGTCTGCGACCACGTTTGCTTTTCCAGGGTGGTACTAGATATCTACATCGTAGTCCTTCACCAATTCTAGTCACCTTCTCTGCCTCATATTTAACTCTTTCTATGTGAAAAAATATTTTAAACTCTTGTGGTTGGTAAAACTTTGCGTTTTCTCTCCATACAAGAAGTGTCGCCAAATTCTTAGTACGAACACTACAACGGCCAATTCTAGGTCGTGGGTAGGGTAATTCTTTTCGTATTCTTTTAGTTGATGGGACGAGTATGCAACAACCTTACATGTTGCATTAACACACATCCTAGTCCCTTCTTGGACGCGTCACTATAGATTACGTACCCTTTTGTGCTTTCAGGTACTGTGAGTATCTGAGCTGTTACCAATCTCTCTTTTAGGTTCTGGAAGCTTGCCTCACAAGCATCATTTTATATAAATGATACTCCTTTTCTCGTTAACTGTGTCAAAGGTGAGACTATCCTAGTGAAGTCCTGCACAAACCATCGATAGTATCCTGCTAGTCCTAAGAAACTCCGTACTGATGTTATCATAGTTGGGCGTTCCCACTAGTCCTAAGAAACTCCGTACTGATGTTATCATAGTTGGGCGTTCCCACTTTGTGACTGCTTCGACTTGAGTGGGATCTATGGATACTCCATCCTTTGTCACCACTTGTCCGAGGAAAAAGACTTGTCGTAACCAATATTCACACTTTGAGAACTTTGCGTATAACTTGTTCTCTCTTAGGATGGCTAGGACTTTTCAGAAGTGTTCCTAGTGTTCCAAGTCTGTTTTTGAGTACACTAGGATGTCATCAATGAGCACGATCACAAAAGTGTCCAGACAGTCCTTGAACCCTCGGTTCATTAACATTATTAACACAGTTGGAGCATTGATGAGGCCAAATGACATCACTACGAACTCATAGTGATCGTCCCTTGTCCTAAATGCTATCTTTGGTATGTCTTTTTCTTTAATCTTTATTTAATGGTAACCTGACCGCAGATTTATCTTAGAAAATATTGTTGCCTCTCTGAGTTGATCGAATAAGTCTTCCATTCTAGGCAGAGGGTATTTGTTCTTTATGGTTCTCTTATTTAGCTCTCTGTAATCGATGCATCGACGCATCGATCCATCTTTCTTCTTAACAAACAACACTGATGCACTGTAAGGGGATACGCTAGGTCGAATGAACCCTTTATTCAGTAAGTCTTGTAAATACGTCTTGAGTTCCTTCAACTCTGTTAGCACCATGTGATAGGGTGCTTTGGAAATAGGCTCAATTCCTAGCTCGTGTTCGATGACGTCTTGAGTTCTTAGGACTAGCATGGTTTTCGGCTAGCTAATCCATGCCTAGTATGACGTCGAAGTCCATCATGTTTACTACCATCAGGTCAACACTTAGAGTTTGGTTCCCTATGATTACTTGGTCATTCTTTACTCTATCCCTAGCTACTAAGTTTACCCCCAAAGGGGTGCTTACAGACATTTCATGCAATAAGGGTTCTAATTCAAACCCCATATGTGATCCTTCTTGAGGTTAACTCTCTTCAGCCTCACCTCCTCCTCTACCTCTAATAGGACATCGTCCCCTTCATTGTCTTACTCTTTTGCGTGGTCTAGGCAGCATGGTTCAAGAAACAAAGATAGCATTTCTTAAGTCTAAGGTTCATCACTATGCATATATATTATTAAAAATACATATACTAAAGTCACATTATATTGCAAACAAAATCACTCAACATACAACAAATCACATCATACTCTATAATAAATACATGAAATATCACAACAATTTCAGTAATATCACTAGAAAAATGCATGCGAGTTCGAAAATGTTTCTCTTTTCTTATCTTATGCAAGACGTACCTGATGGGACCATGGAATGTGTCAAGCCGACATCGTAGGCTAGTCTACAGAATCTAAAACCTAGAGCTTTGATATCAACTGTAACGACCCTAAATTTTTACATACTTAGTGTCGCTACTAACGTCTCATGCTCCTCTATAATGTGGAAATATAACTCTTACATGAACATCATTTATAACGTAAACTTTGAAAAACGCTTAAAACAACATCTTATCTGGAAACACAGTCATGGTCTTACGTATTTAAATATAAAATACTGAAATTTAGAGAAAATAAGAGCAATACGAAGTTATTTAAAACAATGAAATGCATAACAACCTATTCTAACCTAAACCTAGAAATTTAAATATGAATCTACCACATGCACGTGCCATAGTCTCTGCTTGCGATGTCGCCGTACTCCATACAAGTGCGCCTTGCCTTTACCTAAAAAATGATATGGCACACGACCAGAGTATTTCGAAGAATACTCAGTAAGTGGCCCAACTATAGGGGGTCATGCAAATGCAAACACATGCAATCATGATTTAGAGACCTATCTCTAACATCATAGGGGTGGCCTCCAGTCTCGGACAAATTGGATGTGTAGTACTTTCCTACACACAATTCACATGTGCGATTGTGAATCTCTAGGGCGCTCACACACCCCCTGGACCCTCTGGTCAAGCTAATCTGTAGTGATGTTTTGAGGTTAGCGTAACCCCACAGTGTCATGCGCTTCATGAACACCCTCATCTGTGCGCATTCGCACTCATCATCATATTGTGTGCGTTCGCGCTCATCATCTCTAGGGGATGTATCCCTATGCTTATGAACTTATAACATGCATGAGGTTCCTCTAAATCCATCATAATGTCTTTTCTGACACACCCCTCTAGTCTCATCTCTTTGTTACTCTAGGTAACACATACTCATGGATATTTATATTAATATCATTTTCATGCTCTTAGGGTTGTGTCCTATGTCGATCTAACGATACTCACCACTATTAGGGTCACGAAATGCAAACACATGCAACACATACTTAAGAACCTACCGTTAAAACCATCATAGGGGTGGCCTCTAGTTCCGACAAAATTAGATGTGCGTGCAAGCGAGAGTCTTCAGACGGTTCGCACGCCCCCTGGACCAACCATAGTCGGGTTAATTGTCCATAGCCAGACGTTCGTAGGTTAGCAAATCTCGAGTGTTATGCGAGGCATGATGATGATCATCAACTTCATATTCATAGCGTACGCGTTTTGTAAAAATAATAACGTCATCAATCAAAAAAGTTTAAAAAAGATAGAATGGTAAGAAAAATTTGTGGAGTTAGAAAATGTTCATACAAAATTGAAATGGATAGAATATAGGGTAAGGATGTGACTCAAAATTTTGGATCATATCTTCTCTCTCTTCCCCTATTTTCTTCATTCTTCTATTCTTCCATCTAAAGAGGAGGGAAGAGAGATAGGAGAGAAATCTAGAGCTAAAACTTCCTAGATCGAGTTGCCCATCAAGTCAATTCTCTCCTTTTTTGGGTGAGATGTAGATTGAGAAGAATTTATAAACATTAATGCCACACACTTAAAGACGTTCGTTCAAACTAATTCATTTAACTACAGGGAAGTATTAGTTTTCCAACCAACTTTGGAGGCAAATATCTTAGGCTACAATTCACGAGAAGGTATGAAGTCAATCCCAAGCTCTTCCTTGTAACTCCATTTTAAGTTTCATGAAGAAATCAAGGAGAGCAATGTCATGATTACAGCAGGTGAGAGGCATTTTAAAATGGCAGCGCTATTGGACATGCGTGTCTTCCTCTTTACAGAGGAAGAGGATGATGACGTGGCCAGTTCAGTTGAACCCCCCATGTCAAACCGAACCGTGACCCTCCCTCAATTTTTCTTAATTTTAATCCTCTTCTATTCAAGTTGTCATGAAAAATTTATGGTTATAGAAACTTGACACCCCAAGGATTGTGTCAAAGAAAATTTGAAGCAATTGGGATACCAATTTCTCGAGAACAGAGGTCCCGTACGTCAACTACGAGGTAAGTAACCATCAGAATTTTCTTAAGAAATACTTGTAGGAATTGCTTGAATTTTTATATAAACATTAAACCAAGTATGAATTAAAGATATATGAAAGAAAAATATTAAGAACCATGAGTTAAGATCCTAAACGGATCAAATTTCTTGAGATTTAAGTAACATCAAAATAACCCAGTAAATGAATTTTGCTGCCCATGAACTTTTAATTATGAGCATACTAGGGTATGTTAAGATTATATATGCAATTTGATAGTCATTACACAAAGTTGAGTAGTAAAACAAATAACGGTATAAAATGACCATAATGCTCCCAAGGCAACTTACTAAATGCTATGAAACTTTGTAGTAGACCCTATAATTTTTTTTTTTTTTTTTTTTTTTTTAGTGATTGATGACATACTAAAGTCTAAAAGGAATTGGAACATTTTCAGAGGTGGTTAAATGACCAAAATGCCCCCATGACCTTTTAAGGTATTTCAAGGTCTAAACCCCTTTAAGTGACTTCCTACTTCTTACAAAGCCTATTCGTAGGGTCATAAAGATATTTTCAAGATTTCAAGTTGTTAAAAATGAGAAGCTTTGATACCATGCTAAGAATGATAAACATAACTGGGATCGAAAGTCCAAATTTCATTAATGTTCATGACGTTTAAATAAGATACAAGCAACCAACTAAATCATAGAAATAAGAGAAATCCATAATCTCATTATTTCATTTTTATTCGCAATAACTATTTTTATTTTCAAGCACGTGTTTTTGTTGGTAAAAAAGAAATCAAATGGATTCAAGGGGGCATTTCGAGAACGTATCAATAAGCTAGACTCATGCTTCGAGTTGTTTCATGCCATAAATAAATGCGAACACTCAAGAAATCCGTCGGACGGGCTAAATGATGCGGAGAAGGCTAGTGACATTGATCCACAAGACTAAATGAACTAATTGGTTCTATAGGATATACTATAAAAAAAAATTAGTACATTCCTTAGAATTTACATAATGTTGAAGACTGAGAACCAAGAAAAATACTATACAAGCTCTACAACTACCAAGGTAAGAAAAACATTAGGTACCACTCAAGAATAAGGGACCAAGGTCCTTAAACTAAGAAACTCAAGAAACTCATAAGACCTCCCACGATATAGCATGTTCATCATTTAGACTACGTAGCTTTGAACGTATGAAGCCTTGAGTGTAGGTATTGAGACTATGCCGCTTGGAATGTATGAAGTGCAATGATTGACTTGTTTGTAATGATTATATCAATTAACACAACTTCTTCTACCGAGCATAAAACCGCAACTCTAAATATATAGTTGATTGACCTATAGTTAACAATAAAAATTTATTAATTAAAGAGTTTAATTATTTAATTTTGGGTCAATGAATCTTATAATAATATGTTCATAAGGTCTCTTTGCTAACTCATAACACTAAAAGGTTCCATTTAGTTAAAAGAAAAATTAAATTTTAGTATATTAGATATATTAAATATAGCCAAGAAAATAGATCTAATTTAGAGGGTTCAAATAAATATTTAATATATTAAATACAAATAGAGAAAAATATATTTAGTTTAAAGTGTTTATGGAATATATTAGATATACTAAATATAAATAGACTAAATAATAATAATAATAATAATCTTCGGTTCACATTAATATTTAATGTATTAACTATATTAAACATAAAAGCGAAAAATATATTTATTGTATCACACTTCCATTCTTGGCTGAGAATCTCGGGATTATACCCCAACCATAACTCCGCATCAGTTTTCAACATAAATGATGCACATGTCACCTTTTGATCATCCAAACACTTCATTAATAAGAAGATTGTCTTAATTGATGATTGCCACAATTGTGTCTTTGCTGGGTCTCGTGAGGCACCATTAAAGGTACGAGGATCTACCCCTTGAAATCCTGCATTAGCGCTTCTTGCAATGACTGCGTACTGTTGGTTTGCTGGGTGGGCACCACCATTTGCATCCCAACCTAGAATGATTCCCACATCATGGTAGTCATGGGGTCCATTCTAGCCGTCGGTGCCACTGGGGGTGGCACTGCTGTGTCAGTTTGAGTTACTGATCCTTCACGAGGTGGACTCCCTCTACCTCTACCCCATCCTCTGACAGGGGGTCATCTTCTTCCCCTATGCCCTCTTCCACGTCCTCTAGGTGACATGATCTATAATCAACACGTAGTTACTCTTAAGTGAGGATCTCTCGGTACAAAAAATATGTCGTACACTATATCATGATAAACACACGACTCAGTCAACAATAGCACACTTGACAATAACATTCAATATCTTTTTTATTATTTTACGTATGACATACTTGATGGCGACGGAGCATCAGTGGTGGGACCATGGAACGTACTAAAACTACCTCGTATGCTAGTCAACAAAATCTGTAACCTAGGGCTCTGATACCAATTGCAATGACCCTATTTTTCTATTGAAATAGAGTCGCTACGATATGAATGACCTTCTTTTGTGAAAACTTTCATTTAAATAATTCATAACACACGATCTCATGGACTTAAACATACATAATAAAACCTTAAAACAAAACAACTAAAAATAAACTACATGAAATTTGGATAAAACAAAAAAGGATTAAAATGATGCCCTAATCTAACTTAAGGACTACAAAATAAATAAAATGCAATTTAAACCAGCACAAGTTCCATGGTTCTGAAATCGGGGTTATGAAATGGAGTCACATACAACATGGTGGGACCTATCATTTAAAACATCATGTGTAATACTTCTTTACACATGGCCCACACGTGCGAACGTGAATCCACCAGATGGGCTCGTACGCCTCCTAGGCCTGCTGGATGGCTAGCACTCACTGATGGGATATTGCTGGACACCTAGAGGGAATAGCAGTCGTCGTAGCATTATGGCGAACATGATGGTCACAATCAGTATCATGGTGTACGTGTTCGTACTCACTATAATGGAGAAGTATCTCAATGCACGTGAGCACACAGTTATTGATCAGGTCTCCATACTTTCTATCATAGTATGATAGGTGGGAATTCAAACGTAGAAGTATAAAAATATATATTTATATTAAAGTATATGCATAAATTTTAAAAATGATTGCATAGTATAGTGAATATTCATGTTAGTATATGTTATTAACTCTCGATTATCCTCTTTTCAATAAAGAACTCCCAAATCTATAGTAACTCTCGATTATCCTCTTTTCAATAAAGAACTCTCAAATCTATAGTGTCTTTCCGTGTCTAAACACCAGTTTTAAGTGGTTTTAACTCCCACCATATGGTCCATTAAAACTAACCATTATCTAATTTGCTTCTATTGAAAGGGTCCAAACATTATTTTTCTGAGTTGTATATTTGTCGGTAGTCAACTTTTTAGTAGCAAATATTAAGATTAAAGAGCTTGATGTATTGCTAAATATAATAATCAACGCCCTCAAAGATATAAATACTATTCAATCAATTCTAGAAAAGAAAAATATATAGGGATTTGAAATTCTAATTTTATCTTTCTTTTTTCTTTTTTCTTTTTTCTTTTTACTCCGGCATGTGTTTTATAACATTATATCATAATATAGAATAAATTTGTATTTATAAATTAGTATATCATAATGTTGTGGTGTAGTTAGTTTATCATGTTAGTCTAACATATTAAAGTTTTCTAGTTCGAGCAATACCATAGGATTATTAACTTGACATTTTAAACTAGTTATGCCTAATAAAAATCATTTTAACTTGACATGTATATTTATATAACCTTGTTTGGTATGTTAAGAAATAGGTCAACCTTTCAAAGTGAAGGGAACAAAGAAATGTGAGTGAGATAATCCTATACAATTAGTTTGTATAAAACAGAATCACGAAATATTTAATCTCTATTTATAAATTCATTAATTGCGAAGATTAATATTTCACAGATGATCATATGCGACTTGATTTTAATTCTTAGTGAGTTACGAACTCTTGTCTATGAAGGTTATTCTTTTATTTGTATGGATGAGAATGACTTTCGTAACCTAATCATTATGCCTTCCATTCTCAGTACTTGACCAAATGGGAGATGGGAACATAATTTCATGAGATGACTTTCACCCATTCTCATATATGTAAGTAGATGAGTAGTTTCCTTTAGTGTTGATTTTGAGATTTGAACAATGAGGCCCACCCCTCTTACTGGCTCGAGAGGGACTTAGTTTATGATTGAATCATTAACAAATGGTTCATTAGAGAATCAGTGATACTTAAAGGTGAAAGATATAATTAAGGGGTATAACGAACTTTTGACCCAGCTGTAATTACGAAAAAATTGTGAATGATTGACTTTTTTGTAATGATTATATCAATTGACACAACTTGTTCTACCATCCATAAAAGTGCAACTCTAAATATATAGTTAACGAATGAAAATTGATTAATTAAGACTTTAATTTAGTTAAAAGAAAAATTTGAAGGATACAAATTAAAATTTAATCTAAGAAAATAGAACTCATTTGAAGGGTTGGAATAAATATTTAATATGTTAAATAAATACAAATAGAGAAAAATATATTTAATTTAAAGTGTTTATTTAATATATTAAATATAAAAAGAAAAAAAAATTTAAAAAAAAAAAAAAAAAAACTTAATCTGAACCGTTCACATTAATATTTAATACATCAACTATATAAAACATAAAAGCTAAAAAGTAGGTTTATTGTATCACACTTCCATCTTGGCTGAGAATCCCCCGGTTATCCCCCGACTATAACTCCGCATCATTTTTTGGTATAAACGATGCACAAGTCACCTTTTGATCTTCGGGATAGTTCATTTATAACGACTCGAAATTTTCTACTTAATTTAAGGTCGCGACTGTATACATATCATAAATATTGAATGCGGAAATACTACATTTAAACTTTCATGAATCATAACCTTCAGCTTAAAACACAGCCATGGACTTACGTGTTTCGAAAACAACTTTAAAAACAAAACAACAAAAGGCTAAATAAAATAAATGAACGTTTAAATTAAAAATATCCTATCCTAGTCCAAGTCTAAGAAAATAAATACGACTACTCTATGCATGTGTCATAGTTTCGAGTTGCGATGCCGTCGTCAGCCGTACAGGAATGCCTTGCCTTAATCTGAAATAAAGGTAGCACGTGGCTTGAGTATTTTAAGAAATACTCAGTAAGTGACCCCACTATTGGGGGTGAAATGCAAGAACATGCAAATGCAATGGCGGGACCTATCATTTAAATCCATTTTCCTACGGTACTGTCCTAACGGGTAATTTGGATGTGTATCATATACTCTACACATAGCCCATACGTGCGAGTATGGACTCACCAGTCAGTTCGCACACCACTGGGTCACCTTCCTTGTTAGGCGAGCATACTTCGGGAGCTCCTTAGGCCAGACACCCGTTAGAACTAGTAAACGTCACGACAACATTAGGTTAACCATAATGATCGTACCCCTGCCTGACCGTCGCAGCATTATGATAAACATAATGATCGTTTTCCTGCTTAGTCATCGCAGCATTATGATAACAATAATGATCGTATTCCTGCCTCGTAACGTATTCGTCCGTACTATTTTGAAGGGTAAGGGGTATTCCCCAATGCATGAACACACAATAATGCATGAAGTCCCAACATTTTTTCATTTTCATTATCATTTAATACAACCCCGTTCCGTACATCCCATATTATTTTTCATATCACTTATCATATCTTTCATGCATACGCTGGGGTTGTATTTCATGCTAGTTCGTCGTTTGGCATGCCAATCATATCATATCATTCAAATTACATAAGTGTGTCACAATCATAACATTTCGTGCTTCCAAGCATAATAATTTTCATCATATACGTATCATGCCATAACATATCGCATCACAATATTCATATTATAAACATGTCAATTTTATCACATATCTTACCATAACATATTGTCTTTATATCATATCACAATATATATACATCCATCATTCACATGTCGTATCATAATCATATCATATCGTAAACACTTTGTGGTCATATCGTCCCCTAACTTATCATAGCCTTAACATTCTTATACATATCACAGTCATGTCGTTACATGAACGTACCCTCACGTTATCGTTCTATCAATCTATCATAATCCTATCTTTTTCTACCCATAACCTAACTATATTCTTTTATCAACCTCTCATATCCGTAGTACTTCTAGATGTAACCTAACCTTCACGTTTCATGAACAAATCTTACTTCTATCGATTCACAAATAATTCACACATATTAGTATATATGACATGTGCAGAACCACGAGCATGTGTCAACATCAAATATAACCATATCAATAGTAAGGTCAGTTACCTGGTTAACTTAAGTTGTTGTCACGAATATATCCTTAATGAAGGTTCGATTCTATCCCTTGAAATCCAAGTCAACCTATTTGAGCCCATGACATCAGTTTCAAGTTTGAACCCTCTCAAATTACTTCTCTAATTTAAATTGGTCCATATACTTTTATTAAAAATCTTATTTTCTATGATTTTGTATAAAAAAATTGACAGAGTTATTTCAAGTTATTTTGTGTCTGTATTTACTTTTCTTTCTATATTTAGTTTAAGTTTTTTAATACTGGAATCTTTCTTCTTTTTTTTATTTATTTGTATTTACTCTCTAGACTTTTAATTTTGTTCACATGTATTCCAAATTTGTAGTGGATCACTATTTTCAAATCTTTCGTGTTTTCTTTTGTTTGACATAATTTACTAGAATTGTATAAATGATTAATATTTAGCTTCTAAGTCAAACCTAAACCATTGTAATGACCATATCTATCTTCACGTAAATCTCTCTGTTTGCCAACGGTGACTTTCTAACTCAAAGCTAAACCATTTTGGGTACACTGCAAAGCCTATGATATCTTTGTTCACTCGAAATGGAGTAGACTAGTCAAACCGTGGTAGGACGAAGGTGGCTCTTCAAAAAAGACATGACCACAGGTTACATTGGATCACCACCATATGATACCCTTGATTATCTTTTTAAAAAAGTTCAAAAGTATTCTTATGTATATGAATGAATTTGGTAACACCATTTTAAAAATACTCAAGAATAAGATTGAAAATAAATTGTCTATTTGAATATTGAATTGTATTATATTCATATTGGGAAATGTTCATAAATGAGAGAGTTCTAGACAAAATTGAAGAGAAAAGTGATTTAAGAATATTTTTGAAGTTTTTTTTTCTTTTTAAAATTATGAGTATTAACGAAACGTTTGAAAGTTGAATTGTATTTTCAAACAAGATATTAACGGTTTCATCTCACTAACAATAAACTTATTTATTTATTTTTTTTATTTATTTGAAAAGTAAAAGATATATTTCAAATTTTTTTTTTTTTTTTTTGAAAGAATATTGATGAAACCATTCGAGGTTCTAAGGATATTTTGTTTAAACATTAAAATTTATAATTATTAACTATTTTTGGATCATGGACATCATGGACAACTTGTTGTTGTGGTGTAGTGGTTATCACGTTAGTCTTACACACTAAAGGTCCCTAGTTCAATCTTGGGCAACAACATGCTTCTTTGCTTGGAATGTTGGAATCTTGGGCAACAACAAAATCTTTTTTTGGTTAGTTTTGAAGGAAGGAATCACGGTTAGTTTTTGCACGACCTCATTAGTAACTTGGGAAAACTACTCTTCGTTTAAAATGGTTCGCTATACCAAATTCTATGACATTGATGCCGATGGGAAACATTTTTGTTCATCCAAGACTCATACTCTGAGAAATTTGTGTAACGCTCACTATATAGAACTTTAAGTTCAATTAAGAGTTTGTCCGGTTACTCCCTTTAGAATTTATTTAGACCATTACAAACTAGTTTAAGAACCTTCTCGAAGATCTAGTTCATTAAATTATACAAGTTGTGGGTATTAATGAGTTAAAAGACCTCACAGTCACTCATAACTACCACATTGAAACTTAAAAGAAAATCTTTGAAACATTATCTTTCTTCAACTCGTATACTTAAGAGAACTTTCTTCAACTCCTATCTCTTGACTTTTGTTACCTTAATTTGTTCCTTATATTTAATAAATAAATGCACGAGGCTTCATGCATTTCCCGTGACATAGTCTTAATATTTGCATCCAAAGCTTCATGTGTTCAGTGCAATACAATTTACATACCTATGTCCAAGGATTCACGGGTTCCTTGTGACATAGTTTAAGTACCTACACCTAGGTGTTCATACGTTTCCTACGACGTAGTCATTGTCGTAAGACCATATTGCACTACTCATCGGGAGGTCTTTAAAATATCTCGGGTTCTCGTTCAAGAGTTTTTTTGTTAAGTCTTGAAATACAACTAAGGAAAAATTCTTAACAAGTACACCCTAATCCATATGAGTCATAAATATTTTTCTACATGCATAAATCTTTCCTATGTATCTTGTCACTTGGTACTCATAAAAACCTTGATTTCTTATCAAGTGTCTTGAGGGGTAGTTACATACTTTCTCTCTTAGCTCATATCCCTAAGTTGTTATAATCTCCTTAAAATCTTTCATACTTACCCTTATATTGTAAACGAGTCTCATAAATTTTCGTAGTATTTTGAGTATTTAAGATCTTGAAAACATCTTAGAATTCTTATAGGGATATTTTGGTTATTTACCACTGCAAATCTTGGTTTAAATCCTCAACATATTTTAATGGCCATGTAACATAAGTCTCATTCAATTAAATGTCATTTAGGGGTCACTTTACTCCTAAGCCAGCTATATATAATTATAGGGGAATTTTAGTCATTTTACACGTACCCTTGGTTTAGCCTTTTATCATAATCTAATTATTATCAAATTTCATACATAACCTTATCATATCATATTGAGTCTTCTCCTAAAATTTCATGAAAAATAGAATCCATTTAGTATGATTGTGGTTTAGGCGCATTGAAATCAACATTCATGTGGACATTAATGTTGGAGAACTTAAATACTTACCTCAATTTCAATTTTCTCACTTTTTTCTAGATTACTTGCTTTCTTCGGACAACAAGATCAATAGTTTAATCAGTTTCCTTCATTACATTGTCCTCCAAGTCAATTTTTTTTAAGCCTAGCTAAAGGTCCAATGATGCACTTTTTTGTCCATACGTCTTCAAGGTCTCATTTTAACATTTTTTCATTCGTTATATGAAAAGGCAACACAACCAAATCACTCTTAAATCATTGTGACTCTTCCCAAATCACTCTTAAATCATTCCTAAATTTAAGATATCTTAAAAATCTCAAACTCCAATCCATGTTTATAAATATTTATAAAACTTTGACCATGATCATAATATCTCATCCACAATGTGGCTCCATTGTAACTTTAAAAATTTTCAATTAATGTTAGGCAGGGTGGTTTTGTACATCTCACAACTTCCTGAGCTTAGCTCACATTAAAGTCATTTATGTCATTCATAAATGAGTTTAGGTATACAATGTTTCAACTTTTACTGTTTTAGCTTTTTTTTTTTTTTTTTTCACCCATACTTAAATTTCATATTTACATACTTCATAGTGACGAAATTTCCTTTCGACACTACCACTTTTAATATCTGTAGCAGACTATAAGATGCTGTCATCTATCAAATTTTTTTGTTCGTTTTCTTTTGAATCTATTTAATCGTCAGTATATGTTGATACATTTTTCCCATCTCTATGGTCATAACACTGCGTATTTTAACTATGTTCAAGACATCTGACATAAAATACTAAACTCTAGCTCCATTCATGGTACAAACCTTACTAATCTAAACACTATCAATATATTAATTAACATTCATATTCCATGCTGGGTAAATCATACCAATTCTGTATTAAAATAAACATATAACTAAGTCAACAATAATACAGTCAATGGTGTCAAAATTTAATTAGGAGTTATAGTTGATAATGACCAAGCAGTAACAACATATGAAATCAACAACATTTCCTTTTCTTATCTTATCCATGACATATGTGATGATGATCGGGGGGCATAAGATGTGGGACCATGGAACATGTCAAGCCTATCTCGTACGCTAGTCTATAGAATCTATAACCTAGAATTCTGATACCAACTGTAACAACCCTAGATGTCTACTAACCTAAAGTCGCTATCGTCATCACAATTTACTCTCTTATGCGGAAATAAATCTTTAAAACTTTATCATAAAACACTGTCATGGACTTGCGTGTTTGAAAATATATTTAAAACAACATAACCACATATTGAATAGAAAAAATAAACATTAAAAGTAAAAACACCGTGTACTAACCTAAAGTCTAAGAAATGAAATACCGTTATCCTATGCATGTGCCATGGTCTTTACTTGTGATGTCGTCGTCAGCTCTACAGGGGTGTCTTGTCTTTACCTGTAATAGAAGTGGCACACGACTTGAGTATTTTAGGAAATACTCAATAAGTGACTCCACTATTAGGGTCACGGAATGCAAACACATGCAACTCATGCTTAGGGACCTATCATTAAAACCATCGTAGGGGTGGCTTCCAGTCTGGATAAAATTGGATGTGCGTGCAAGTGTGAGTCTTCAGGCGGTTCGCACGCCCCCTAGACCCATCATAGTCGAGCTGGTTGTCCATAGCCAGACGTCCGGAGGTCAGCAAATCCCGAGTGTCTTGCGAGGCATGATCATGATCATCGCAACATTATGTTAGAAATAATGATCATTTTCTTGTCTCATGACGTACGCATTTGTACCATCGTAAAAGGAGACATTCCCTGATGCATCTAAAAAACTCCTTCCATTTTCCTTCATATCATATCATTTTTCAACATTGTCTTTAAGACATGTATCGGGGTTGAATACCGTATCATTCCTATCATACATCATATTATGTCGTACCATGCACATAACATGTCCTTCAACATATTATATCATAGAAATATCATATCATAGACATATCACATCATATCATAATGCATGTCTCATCATGTATTACATCGCCGAACGTATTACACCATAACATAAATCACATCATCAGCACATCACATGTAATAGCCCTAGATTTTTACTAACCTAAAGTCACTACCATCATCATAGTCTATGCTCTTGTGTGGAAGAAACATTTAAAACATCATCGTGAAACATAATCTTTATCTTAAAACATTACTTCAACTTAAAACACTGTCATGGACTTACGAGTTTGAAAACATATTTAAAACTAGATAAGAACAATAATAAATAAAGCAAGTAAAAATTCTAATGAAAAACATCCTATACTAGTCAAAGTCTAAGAAAAGAAAATATTACTATCCTATGCATGTGGCATGGTCTCTGATTGCAATGTCGTCGTCAACGGTACATGGGTGTCTTGCCTTTACCTAAAGTAGAAATAGCACATGACTCGAGTATTTTAAGAAATACTAAGTAAGTGACCCCACTGATGGGGTCAAAGAATGCAAACATGTCTAACTAATCATCTAGGACCTATCGTTAAAACGGTCATGGGGTGTCCTCCAATTTAGACAACAATGGATGTGTAGTACTTCCCTACACACAACTCACACGTGCGAGCTAGATCCCAGGCAGTTCACACACCTAGACTAGCCTACAACGTAGATCTTGTAGACTTGATGTGTTCCATGGTTCAATCATTGATGCTCTGTCACCATTATATACACAATGCATGAGATTAAAAAAGGAAAATGTCATGATGATATTTATTGTGATTGGCTCTATGTTTTAAATGTTATGTAGCATGAAAATTGACGAGCTTTAATTATATTATATATTGCAGCATGATGCTTGATTTAATTTCGCTATTATATGCTTGCAATGTTGTATGAATTTTTTATGTGTACTATGATATTGTATTGTTAGTAAATGATAGACTTAAATAGAATTATCTTGGTTTTTAGAACCATGTCACCTAGAGGATGTGGAAGATGAAGAAAAGGAAGGGGAGGACCCCCTATTAGATGTAGAGGAAGAGGTGAGGCTAAAGAGAGCTCACCTCGAGAAGGATTAGTAACTAGGAAGGATGCAGCTGCATTGCCTCAAGTTGTACCGCCACAAGCTGCACCACCTCTAGCAGCACCAGTGACTGGAATAGACTCTATTACTAGTTTGATGCGGGAGTCGTTTTAGGTCATGATGCATGCCATAATGATCACCCAACAATCCAACACTTGCAATCTACTAGAGTAGCGAACTGGCTACGAGACTTCAAGCGGTATGATTCGCACCCATTCACTAGTACTACGAGAGATCCAACAGAAGTTTAGATGTGGATTTCGTCCATGGAAATCATATTTATGTCAATGGAATGTCTGAACAACCAGAAGGTACCTGGTGCGTCATTTATGCTGCAAAAGAACGCGTAAGTATGGTGGACGGACAATTAGGATAATATTAATCCAAGAGGGGGAATCATGGCGTGAGATCAATTTAAGGAGGCTTTCCTAAAGAAGTATTATCCCAAAGTGGTGTGTCTTAAGAAACAGTAGAAATTCATCAATCTGACTCAGGGTGGACACTCAGTGGACAAATATGACAGAGAACTTATGAGATTAAAAAGGTTTACACCGACATTGATGGATAATGAACAAAAGATGACATATAATTTTTTTTTTTTTTTTTTGGGCCTAGCCTTGTAGGTCTGCCACATGGTGGAAGCCATAAACCCAAAGATGTATGAGGAGGCACTAAGAATGGCAAAAATCCCTGAAAAAGTCTCAAGAGGAAAGACATCGAGAACCAGCGGTCATTATCGGAAGGAAGCGATCATATGAGCCTAGAGGGACAGACTATCGACCATCAACGCGAAGGCCTTTATACGCTGATAGGCGTCCTGCCCAACATTTACACAGATGCCAGGGATAAAGAGAGGGGTCAGAAACATGAGAAGCTTCGATGCCACTAATGCGGAAAACAACACTGAGGTAAATGTATGGCTGGCTCAAGGATATGCTCAGATGTGGTCGTGAACATCAAACGACCAAATACTATATTGGGAAGGGTACCAAGAGTCCAATAGAACCACCTAGAGGTTTAGGAAGTGGCGAGCGAACTGTGCCAACCCGCTTGCAAGCAAAGGAGTATGCATCCACCAGTGGGGATGCTGGAACATTTGACACCATGGTGACAGGTACGCTATCTATACTAAGTCACTACATATTAACGTTATTTGATTCTAGTTCTACGCATTCCTTTATATCCATGCCTTTTGTTAGTCAAAGAGAATTCACAGTAGAACCCTTATTGCATGTATTATATGTTAGTACCCTAGTGGGAGTAGATCTAGTTACTGAGAATAGGATAAAAGACGGACAAGTAATAATGGCTGGACAAATCATAAGCGTAGACTTGAAAGTAGTGAGTATGACAGATTTTGATGTCATATTAGGAATATTTTGGTTAGCGGAGAACTATGCAAGTATAGATTACCACAAGAAGAAAGTGGTTTTTTCGCCACCAACTAGACCAAACTTTAAGTTGAAAGGAACCTGCACGAGAGTCACCCCAAAGATAGTGTCGATGATGAAAGCCAAACGCTTGGTACAACAAGGATGATGGGCTATACTAACATGCGCAGTGGACGTAAAAGGAAAAGAGAAAACAATGGATACGACATCCATAGTAAACGAATTCTCAAGTGTCTTCCTAGAGGATTTACCAGGAGTTTCTCCTTCACGAGCTGTAGACATCGGATAGAACTCAAACCAGGAACTAGACCTATCTCTAAAGCACTATACCACATGGCTCCAACGAAATTAAAGGAACTAAATTTACAACTACAAGATCTACTATAAAAGGGTTTAATTCGACCTAGTTTATCTTGTTGGTGTGTGCTGGTGTTGCTTGTGAAAAAGAAAGACATGTCCATGCGCCTATGTATTAACTATAGGGAGTAAAACAAGAGAACAAGCGCCTATGTATTAACTATAGGAAGTAAAACAAGAGAACAATAAAGAACAACTACCCACTCCCTCGCATCGAGGATTTATTCTACTAGCTCCGAGAGGCGACAGTATTTTCCAAGATAGACCTTCGATCAAGCTATCATCAGATTAAGATTAAGGAATGAGATGTATCGAAAACAACCTTTGAACAAGATATGGCCACTACGAGTTTGTAGTGATGTAATTTGGCCTCACCAACGCACCAGTCGTGTTCATGAAATTAATAAACCATGTATTCAAGGAATGTCTAAACATGTTTGTTATGATGTTTATAAACAACATTCTAATATACTTGAAAACGGATCAAGAACACTAGGAACACCTCCGAAAAGTCTTAACTATCTTAAGGTGGAACAAGTTGTACGCCAAATTTTCCAAATGTGCATTTTGGCTACGAAAAGTCCCAATCTTAGAACACGTAGTGTCTAAAAATGGGATTTAAGTGACTCCACTATGATAGAAGTCGTCACTAAATGGGAACATCCAACTACGGTTACAGAGGTATGAAGCTTCCTGGGGTTAGCAGGCTACTATCGAAAATTTGTCCGAGACTTCACTAGAATAGCCTCGCCTCTTACACATTTTACAAGGAAGGACATACCTTTTATATGCAATGACGCATATGAGGCCAGCTTCCAAGACCTAAAATAAAGACTAGTGTCAACTCCAATGCTCATGTGATCATAAAGCTCGGAGGGATACGTAATCTACAACGATGCATCTAAAAAAAGATTAGGGTGCGTGTTGATGCAACATTGTAAGGTTGTTGCTTATGCATCACGCCAATTGAAAGAATATGAGAAAAACTATCCTACGCACAACCTAGAATCGGCCGCAGTAGTATTCGCAATATAGATATGGTGACACTCCCTGTATGGAGAAAAGACCCAAATTTACACGGACCACCAATAGCCTAAAATACTTCTTCACCCAAAAAAAATTTCGTTGGTTGGAATTAATGAGGACTACGATATAAATATCCAGTACCACCCTGGAAAGGCAAACGTAGTCAGAGATGCCCTAAGTTATAAAACGGCACACTCGTTTGTCCTCATCACTGGAGAGTTAAAAGTACAAGCCATATTAGTTTATTCTAAAAGTTTTAGTTGCTATTTTTAGGTTTTAGTAATTATGAATATCTGGTCATTACTGTGGTCTTTTGCCCATCTTTTGCATGATATTCTGTTTTGGGTGAGGATTTTGTTTTTCTCTTCTATCAATCATTGTAGGCCTCATAAATATAGTGTTTTTTTCACCTAATAAAGGACTTAATTTCATTCCTTTGCAAACTTATCTTCTAATGCTACATTAAATTTATCATTTAGCATCAGAGCGCCTGGTCTCTTCCAGCTGCAGCCAAAGATGACTACCGAAGGCAACTTTGTTCAACCAGTAATTCAAAATTTGTTGGTCACTACGATCATTAGAGCATGTTAATGGAGAAATTTCTTCGCTCTAAAGAATATTGGCAAGTAGTTGAGTCTTAGATTTCTGGTGTAGAATATAGATGATCTTAAATAAAAATAAAATAAA
This sequence comes from Cucurbita pepo subsp. pepo, assembly GCF_057944985.1. Classification (NCBI taxonomy): domain Eukaryota; kingdom Viridiplantae; phylum Streptophyta; class Magnoliopsida; order Cucurbitales; family Cucurbitaceae; genus Cucurbita; species Cucurbita pepo. The sequence goes on along the minus strand of NW_028257932.1, from coordinate 159,552 downwards.
TTTATGTTTCTCCAGAATAAAAAAGACTCATAAAATAAAATTATGAAATAAAATAAAATAAAATTATTATGAAATTAAAAAAAATAAAATAAATTTATGTTTCTCGAGAATTAAAAATAATTATAAAATTAAATAAAAATAAAATAAATTAATGGGTATATAATTGTATCCTACCCAACATAAGAATATTTTATTATTTTTGTTTTTTTAAATAGCACATGTATTATATTTTTATTGGTCAATTTATGCCTAATAAAAATCATTTTAACTTGAGACGTAGATTTATATAATATTTGTTAGTAAGTTATGAAATATAGCAACCTTTCAAGGCTGAGGAAGTCAAAATTGCTCTTGTGCAAATTCACCGGTCAAACGCTTTCGAATCAAATAGACGTGGTTTTATATTTTGTAAGAATCGACCGTTGAAATACATGCCTAAAGTGTAATGACCCTAGATTTCTATTAGCCTAAAGTCACTACCATCAATGTAACATATTCTCTTGTGCGAGAATAAACATTTAAAACTTCATCATAAAACACTTCCATTGACTTACATGTTTGAAATTTAAAACAACATAACAAAATTAAATAAAACATTAAAATTAAAAATACCTTATACTAATCTAAAGTCTAAAAAATGAAATACCATTGTCCTGTGCATGTGTCACGGTCTTTACTTGCTATGCCCTCAACAACCGTATAAGGGTGTCTTGCATTTACCTGAAATAGAAGTAGCACACGACTTGGGGTATTTTAAGAAATACTTCGTAAGTGACCCCACTATTGGGGTCAAGGAATGCAAACACATGCTACTATGATTGGGGACCTATTGTTAAAATCATCATGGAGGTGGCCTCCAGTCCAGACAGAATTGGATGTGTAGTACTTCCCTACACATGATCCACACGTGCGAGTGTTAATCCACAGGTAGCTTGCACCCCCTGGAACCATCAGAGTTGGGCTATTGTCCGTAGTCGGACGTCTAGAGGTTAGCACACCCCCCCGAGTATCATGCAAGGCATGATCGTTATCATCGTCAACATAGTGTACGCGTCGGTGAACACACAATATACATGAGGTCCCTATGATTTTCATCTTTAAATCATTCTTATGACACAACCCTATACATTATTCATACATCACCATAGGTAACATGCATGCATTGGCCTTCATACGTTCATCATCATTAACATCAATTAGTGTTGTATCTTAGAAAAGTCATCGTCATAATGCATCATGGTATTTAATACATGCACATCATCTTAATATGGAATATCATCATATTAAGTCATGTCATCATCATGTTATCATGCATCATATCATCGTCATGTCATCATCTCATATCATCATATACATCATCATATCATCATATAACAACATCACACTATTATATAACAACATCATCATATAGCATCGTCACATTATCATACAACATCATTATATCATCACATAACATAAAGCATAAATGACACGTGCAAATGCCACTAGGCACGTGTCATCATAAATGAGGCAAGTCCTCCAACCGAGCCGATAGTAAGACAACTTGGTTGGTCTTAGCCAAAGTTCTATCAATCTCCAAATTTGCTTGCTTTTGTCCTTCGAATTCATTCTCAATTATGTCGAGACTTCAGCTATTTTGAATATTCACTTAATTGTCTCTGAAAAAATCGAATCTCATATTTTCAGTGTTTTTAAATTGAGTTTGGTAGTAAAACTTAAAATAAAAAAATATGTCAATATTATTTAATGATGTTGAGGACATACAATCCCAATATTGTTTGTTATAATATTATTTTCCTACAACAATTTAAAAACAGTTTAAGCATTTTTTATTTTTTTCTTTATTTTTTATTTTTTATGTTTTTTTTTTACCAATTTTAATGGATTCTTACTTTTTCTTTTCTAAAATGGTTGCGCCTCCAACACTTTAATTGTTATGGTATTTAATTTCCAACAAAGATCTAAATAATTATAACCAAATTAATACCTTTCAATAAAATAAAAAGAAGATTAAAATATGAATAATGACTTCCTTAAGAACGTCTCTCCTTCTAAGAGAACTAAACCTTTTGGTTTTCTGTTTGTTTGTTAAGGAAGGAATTACTCATACTTGGTAGGAGAAGTATTTTAGGGGAAGTATTTTAGGGAGAAGTTGTGAGAGGTTAATGGAAAGTAAAAAACCCCTTACAATTTTTTTCTTATTTTTTATTTTATTATTATTATTATTATTATTATTATTTTTATGGTTGTTACATCATATACCTCTAAAAAAAATTGTCCTCGAAAGCGTTTTAATCTCGAAATAACTTTGGTCCTTGTCTATCTGGAAAGGTTTATGGTCTGGAATGTGCATTAAGTCGGTCATGTATCTACGAAGCATGAATATGTGACATATGTTATATAAGGTAAAGAGGGACTGTGGTAGGGGAACCTATATGTTAGTAGTGTTAATGGCACGACCCGATTTTCGAGGCTTCGAAAAACCGAATCGTGACTAAAAAGATGAAATCGAAAACAAACAAAAAGAAAATAAAAGAAAAGAAATGCAAAGTAAAAGGATAAAAATACTTTGAATTAAAACAAAAGAGAGAAATTTTGTTTGTTAATTATTACAAAAGAAAATGCAAATATAAAATGAAATACAAAAAACTCCAAAAGACCGAAAAGGGACTGACGCTCCGGAACGACCCCCTCTGTGACTGTACAGCTCTCAAACGCTCCTCTACCTCGACCAGCAGCCAGCGAACACCTGAGAAAAATAAAGGAGAACGGGATGAGTATAAAAATTATACTCAGTAAGCCACCTACTTGTAGGCTCTCTTCGCATCTTAATTTAACAGAAACTCAGTTCTAGGACATCGGGTTCTAACCTTAGTCTCTTGGGGCTTGCCCCTTGGGTTTCACCAGTTCATCGTCCTTTCATTAGTCACCTAGAGGTTCCTTATGCCAAGCTGATATGGTCGGTATCTCTCTATGAGGCGCTACCTCTACATGGCTATCTAGGACTACATGGTATCTAACCTAGGGGGTGCTGAATACCCCTACGCCCATATAGTCCTCCTATGGGGGGGCGCGACCCAACCCGTTCCCATGCAGCTAATGGGCTGTACGACGTGGGGACACATTTCCCATGTGAAATGGCTAAGAGCAGTAAGGACTGATCAGAGACCCTTGGTCCTCCCACGAAGCTATAGATACCGTTCTCACGCTAGCAATCTATGAACACTCCTAGGTACTTTCTTGCCATGGTTAACCGCTAAGTTCCTAGGGGAAAATTAAGTCTGGCTGGAGCGACATATCGCTCCTAACAGTAATTCTCTAAGCTTATCATAGAAATGGGTACTAGAAAATAACGGGGTGTGCATGCAACCGTCTTCTAACATCCTAATATTCATGCAAACTAGGCACGCCGGCTCAACGAGGCGATGGCCTCCATCCAGACCCAAAACACGAAGTTCGCGCTCAATGGGGCGAATTCATCCATCGAGCACCCGGAACACGGAATACACAATTCCAACCTAAATTAAGCGCATGCATACGTACAATGGAAGCTTAAGGCATACAAGCAACACTCAGATAATTCACCCAACATATCATAACAATCCATCTGATTAATTTCATTCATGGAGAGCTAATTTAAGGTAAAATTACTAACATGCATACATACAATCCAAGCGAACCCTACAAGTATTTCTTCCTAAATACTGGGTGGTGACTTACCTGGTTGACGCGTGCTCTTTTTGCTAGCATTTCTTTGCCCGTGAGGTGTCCAAAAGTACTGATTTCTTTAAATTAGGTCCCTATTCACGTAAGAACAGTATTAGAACTGGAACCGGGACAAAAATCGGGCAAATAGAAAGCAACCGGGCAAAATTGGCCGTTCCACGCGCGCTCACGCGCGCGGGAAGGCGCCAGTCGCAGGCTGCACGTGCGCCTGCCACGCGCACCCGCCTCCGCGTAGCTGCGAGTCGGCCGGTCCGGTCGGCTCGGCTCGCGTCGCAGTTCGGCCCGGCTTACAGGCAACACGTGTCGACGCCTCGCTGGATCTGGGTTGCTCCAGCCGATGGTCGACGCTTGTCCGGCGCCTGTCGCAGCCGTCCGGCGCCTGTCGCAGCTGTCCGGCGCCTGTCACCGCCGTCCGCCGCTCGCCGGCCGACTCCTTTCTTTTTTTTTTTTCTTTTTTTTTTCTTCTTTCTTCTCCACCCTCTGAAAATCGAAACACAACCTTCTTTTCCGATTTTCATATCTTTCGATCCGTAGATCGGATCGACATGATTCCTTCGACAAAGTTTTAGATCGTGTTACTGGCTACGTCCTCGTATTTTTTTCGTAATTTTTGATTAACTACCAGACGAGTTAAGAAGGTCAGAATTTCGCTCACCGTTCTCGGACGACTCTCGGATCTCCGCCTTCGGGTTGAGGTCTGGCCAAACTTCTTCACAGATCATGCGTAGAGTTGTTCCTAGATGAATATATCAAGATTTCAGATCTTGATTCGCAAAGGAAAACCATAGATTTGGGGAAACGTTCAAGATCCTTACCTTGCGGGTTTTCCGACTTCTTGATGAAAAATAGGACTCCAGCCACCCACATTCTCTTTTCCCTTCCAAGAAAGTCTCTCTGCATGATCTTCACCTCCTTGCATCATGATCTTCACCAGAATAGACTCCGACGGTAGTTTTCGGTGAGTCTTCCGGCGGTTCATCCTTTCTCCTCTCTCTAGGTTCTCTCTACCCCTTTCTCTCACTATCTCTCTTTTGCAGGATTATGGATGGGGTTTCGTTTGGACCCCTTAGGTGGTTGGAGGGGCAAATTTACCTATTTGCCCCTCTCGACTTTTCCCTTTTTTTTTTTTTTTTTTCTATTTCTATTTCTCTTTCTTCGGGTATTACAGTTAAGGATAGTTAGTATTGAATTATAGTTGACTATATATCATATTTGATACTTTATTATAGTCAAATATCTTGTATCCATTTGTTGATTTTTCCATATCTTTGTAATTTATTTGATTCTCAAAATGATAATAAACATAGAACTTTTAAACGAATTAGGTGTGGTGATTTTAACAAATATTCTCATGGTACAAGAGCCTTTCAGTTTACGAACCCTGAATCTTTATTTTCAATGGCTTTTAAATTCTCTACCATCTTCTTCTCCACCAAAACTACTGGCTTTGATGCTGTAGTGGTAGTCTCCATGGCGGACATAGGCGGAGCCGATTGATTACTCTTCGGCTCCACCCTTTTGACCTCTAAATCATCCTTTGCAGGTCAACCCTTCGCCATACTCTGTGCATACAACATCACCTTCTCCAACACAACTGGTTTCTCCCTAACCAACATAGCCTCTTTCATTTTCTTTCCAATCGGTCCTTCATCCTTTATAGAAACCCTAACCTCAGGATCCTCATAAGCTTTCTCATAAAAAATATACGAAATCTCAAGTACTGACCTTCAGCAAAGATTTACCTTTGGGATCCGGGCGCCGTGCTGGCCTCTTCGCCAACCAAATCGCAGCCAGCCTCCTCACCAAAATTGGCTCCTTTATCCATTTGGACAACTCTTTGGGCTTCAACATCGTCTTCGTCAATTCCTCTCCGTCTATTGGAACTTCACCACTTGCTATGGCGTTGACTACTTCTCAACCAGCTCTGTCTACTACTCTTTTGGAGTCACCAGGGCAAACTCCAATTGCAAAATATGTTCGAGATATTCTTACTCGTACTCATTTTCTCAATAGCAAACCAGTCCACAAGACGCAGACACCACTCCATCTCCGTCCCTCTCTTCCTTTCTTCGTCGCAAATACACCACAGAGTTTGCATTCTCAAGTTTCTGCCCTCTTCTTCCTCACTCTTGCCCTTTTCTCATAATAGAGCCATCGCTCTAATTCTGAAGCCTTTGCCTTGCGTCTCTATAGCCCACAACCAATGATTGTTTCTCAACACCAGATTGCTGATCGTTCAATTTTCTCTAATCTTGCTCTCTATCGATCACCTGTTGGTGTCTTCTTTATTGACTTTCTCTTTGACCCGTCAATTTCTATTTTTCCAATTTCCTCCTGCCTCTTTCTCCATTTCCATACTCTTTTTCGATTCATTCCCATTCTATTTTAAATTGCAATTTCTATATCTTCTAATGTTAGATTTGTAGGAATTCTTATGGAGGTTTTTTATTCTCTCTCTTATTTGTTCAATTTGTTACTTGACCAAGGCCCTTCCAATAGCCCTCTCTCTATATTCTCCTTCTTCCTCTCGGTTTCCTCCTCCTACTTTGTGGGGTAGACATATTCTTGTTGGAGCCATTGCCGCTACAGTTTTAGATCGTCAAGAAAATACTATGCCGCCCAATTAGACGTCTCCTTCGAACAAAATTGCTGACAAATTCACAAAAAGTGTTTCTCAACCTCTCTTTGAATTTTTCATATCCAAGCTTCACATTCGTTCAAATCTGACGCTCAGCTTGTGGGGGGGGTATTAAGAATATTTAGTACTGAATTATATTTTACCATATATATCATATTCGATCTTTTATTATAGCCAAATATCTAGATATTTGTCTTCCATTACGGCCATAAATATCATATTTGTCTTCCATTATGGCTTACCGTAGGTATCATATTTTCCTTTCTATTATAGGCAAACATCTTATATCCATTTATTGCTCTTCTATTTATTACTCTTTCCATATCCTTGTAATTTTTTATTCTCTAAATGATTATAAATAGAGAACTTTCACACCATTTAGATGTGGTGGTTTTACCAAATATCCTCAACTGGTACGATTCAATCTAACATGTCGATAGGTATGCTAAAGCATGGACTTAACTCGTGCTTCATTTGAACCTTATTATGTTGTTCATCGAGGCTACCTTCAAGCATACTTTGTTGCCTACTTTCAACTCTAGCTCTCTACGTATTACAACAATGGAACATTTTTTTATTTCTTATTTTTCTGTCTACACCAAGTTGTATGCATCCACATCCTAACCTTTTGCACGACCTCATTAGTTGCTTGGACATACTACTCTTCGTTTAAAATGGTTCACTATACCACATTCTATGACATTTTGTGCTGAAAGGAAACATTTTTGTTCATCTAAGACTCATACTATGAGAAATTTGTGTAATGCTCACTATATAGAACCTTAAGTTTGCTTAAGGGTTTATCCTGTTACTCCCTTTAGAGTTTATTTAGACTATTACAAACTAGTTTAAGAACCTCCTCGAAGATCTATAGAAGTTGTGTGCATTAATAAGTTAAAAGACCTCACAGTCACTCATAACTACAACATTGAAACTTAAAGGAAAGCTTTCAAACATTATCTTTCTTACTCCTATACTTGAGAGAACTTTTGTTTCTTGAGGTGTACCTCTTGTCTTTTGTTACCTTGATATGTTCCTTATATTCCGTAAACAACTGCATGCTTGGATTATATCCTCTTAGCAAAACTAATACAAAATGTTAAGGTGTCAATCCTAATGTTAGAAAACCTTAAATACGCAATTCAGTCTTAATTTCCAACTTTCCCACTTCCCTTAAATGACTTACTTTCTTCTTTTTGTTAGGATTTATGCCCGAAAGTCTAGTAATTAATTATTTAGTTTATAACAATAATTTTTGTTATTTTATTTGCAATTTAATTGTTATCCATTGTATGCAAATTCAAGGTTATTAATGTAATCTTGAACAACATGTGGTTGACATACAAGAGGATCGTGTTCAAGTAATAGCCTAAAGGCTCTATAGTATATGGATAAGGATGGGTGCCTTATCCTGGTAACACTATTGATACAACCCACTTTGTAATCGTTACGAACGATTTGATCCAAATCGTTCGTGTGGAGACATGTAAGTGGGGGTATCCTATACAATGAATTTGTATAAGAATGGAACAAGAAATGTTTAATCACTCTTTATAAATCTGTTAATTCAGAAGATTAATATTTCACATGATGATCATATGCGACTCGATCTTAATCTTGAGTGAGTTATGAACGCCTGTCTGTGAGGGCTTGTCCTTTAATTTACATGGGTGAGAATGACTCTTTTAGCGGATTCAATATGCCTACCGTTTTGGAGACTTGACCAAATAGGGAGTTGGGAACATAATATCATGAGATGAAATTCACTCCTTTCCATATAAGGAATGTAGATGAGTCGTTCTCTTTAAGTACTGATTTTGAGACTTGAACAATGGAGCCCCACCCTCTCATTGGCTCGAGATGGACTTGGTTTACCCTATGCATATGCCACAATCTCTGCTAGCGATGCCGCCGTCCTCCATACAAGTGCGCCTTGCCTTTACCTAAAAAATAATGTGGCACACGACCTTAGTATTTCGAAGAATACTTAGTAAGTGGCCCCATTATAGGAGGTCATGCAAACGCAAACACATGCAATCATGATTTAAGGACCTATCTCTAACATCATAGGGGTGACCTTCAGTCTCGAAAAAATTGGATGTGAAGTACTTCCCTACACACGATTCACACGTGCGAGTGTGAATCCACTAGGCACTCGCACATCCCCTAAACCCTCTGGTCAAGCTAATGTCATATGCCTCAGGAACACCCTCATCTGTGCACATTCGCACTCATCATCATATTGTGTGCGTCCACACTCATCATCTCTAGGGGAAGTAGCCCTATGCTTATAAACATACAACATGCATGAGGTCCCTCTAAATTCATCATAATATCTCTTCTAACACAACCCTCTAGTCGCATCTCTTTGTTATTCTAGGTAACACATACTCGTGGATATTTATATTAATATCATTTTCATGCTGTTAGGGTTGTATCGTATGTCGATCTAACGACATGATGAAATATGGCACTCATCATCATATAGCATGCTCAATATGGAAAATATAATCATATTAAGGTAAACGTCACACAATCATCATGCTCATCATATTGTCATAAAGTGCATCAAGAATATCAAGTACGTCATTCATCGAAATATAAATATACTACGCACATCATAAAGCATCATAACTCATACATCATCATATCTCGTACATCATCATAACTCATACATCATCATACACTAATATATGACATCATATGATACAACTCATACATCATTCATTATATACTAGTATATGGCATCATACGATACAACTCATACATCATCATAACTTATACATCATCATATACTAACATACGACATCGTACAACACAGTTCATACATCATCATAACTCATACAATTTTTAGCCTATCCTATAGTAAGGCCACTTACTTGGTTGGCCTTGACTCAAGTACTCCCTAATTAGCTAAACATAAGCTCTCGTTCCTTGAGAGCTGCTTCCTATGGTGCCAGAGTTTGTTTCCAATCACACCGTTCACCACCTTCCATTAGTATTTCACAATTAAATAACTAATAATTCAATAAATGTGAAATACGACTCTAAAACGACCTTGATTACCTTAACTGGGGCCGAAAATGGATCTAGGACGGTCGAAACAGTGGAAACTGGGTTAAAACAGCAGTGGAGCCACCGAAGCGTCGTCGGAGCGTCCAAACCGCTCAAGCCAAAGGGTTGCTTTCATAGAAAATGGACACGTGGCAGCACCAGAGCAGCCCATGTCGATGCAAGCGTCTCGGGTTGAGGTTCAGTTTGGGTTGGCTCGCAGTCGCGTTTACGGCTAGGCTGCTGACTCGGTTTCTGTTTATAGATTGGGCCGCGAGTGAGTTAGGCTGCGGGCTGGTTTGGTTGGGTCGAGGGAACTTGGACCTCGGGTATGTAGAGGCAAGCATGGGTCGCGGGTTGCGGGTTGGATTGACATTTGGCTACTGGTCTGAGGAGGGATTTGGGCTATGGGTTCTACAAATTTTTAGTACGAACACTACAGCGGCCAATTCTAGGTCGTGGGTAGGGTAATTCTTTTTGTATTCTTTTAGTTGACAGGAGGAGTATGCAACAACCTTACATGTTGCATTAACACACATCTTAGTCCCTTCTTGGACGCGTCACTATAGATTATGTACCCTTTTGAGCTTTCAGGTACTGTGAGTATCTGGGTTGTTACCAATCTCTCTTTTAGGTTCTGGAAGCTTGCCTCACGAGCATCATTCCATATAAATGATACCCTTTTCTCGTTAACTGTGTTAAAGGCGAGACTATCCTAGTGAAGTCCTGCACAAACCATCGATAGTATCCTGCTAGTCCTAAGAAACTCCGTACTAATTTTATCGTAGTTGGGCGTTCCCACTTTGCGACCGCTTCGACCTTAGTGGGATCTATGGATACTCCGTCCTTTGTCACCACTTGTCCTAGGAAAAAGACTTGTCGTAACCAATATTCACACTTTGAGAACTTCGCGTATAACTTGTTCTCTCTTAAGGTGGCAAGGACTTTTCAGAAGTGTTCCTAGTGTTCCAAGTCTGTTTTTTAGTACACTAGGATGTCATCAATGACCACGATCATGAAAGTGTCTAGACAGTCCTTGGTTAGGCCAAATGACATCACTACGAACTCATAGTGATCGTACCTTGTCCTAAATGCTATCTTTGGTATGTCTTTTTCTTTAATCTTTATTTAATGGTAACCTGACCGCAAATTTATCTTAGAAAATATCGTTGCCTCTCTGAGTTGATTGAATAAGTCTTCCATTTGAGGCAGAGGCTATTTGTTCTTTATGGTTCTCTTATTTAGCTCTCTGTAATCGATGCATCGATGCATCGATCCATCTTTCTTCTTAACAAACAACACTGGTGCACTCTAAGGGGATACACTAGGTCGAATGAACCCTTTATTTAGTAAGTCTTGTAAATACGCCTTGAGTTCCTTCAACTCTGTTAGCACCATGTGATAGGGTGCTTTGGAAATAGGCCCAGTTCCTAGCTTGTGTTCGATGACGAAGTCGATCACTCAAGAAGGGGGTATTCCAGGTAGATCGTTCGTTAATGCATCTGAAAACTCGTTTACTATTGACACGTTTTCTAGGGTCTTTTCTTTTCCTCTTACGTCTACGACACATGCTAATATAGCTCATCCGCCTTGTTGGACTAACCTATTTGCTTTCATCATCAAGACTACCTAGGGGGTAATCCCGGTACTCGTGCCTTTAAATTTAAAGGTAGGTCCCGCCAGTGGCAAATATGTTACTTCCTTTTTACAACAGTCTATACTAGCATGGTTTTCGGCTAGCTAATCCATGCCTAGTATGACGTCGAAGAACATCAAGTTCACTACCATCAGGTCAATGCTTAGAGTTTGGTTCCCTATGATTACTTGGTCATTTTTACTCTATCCCTAGCTACTATTTCTAATCCCAAAGGGGTGCTTACAGACATTTCATGCAATAAGGGTTCTAATTCAAACCCCATCTGTGATCCTTCTTGAGGTGAACTCTTTTCAGCCTCACCTCGTCCTCTACCTCTAATAGGACATCGTCCCCTTCCTTGTCTTACTCTTTCGCGTGGTTTAGGCAGCATGGTTCAAGAAACCAAGATAGCATTTCTTAAGTCTAAGGTTCATCACTATGCATATATATTATTAAAAATACATATTCTAAAGTCTCATATTGCAAACAAAATCACTCAACATACAACAAATCACATCATACTCTATAATAAATACATGAAATATCACAACAATTTCAGTAATATCACTAGAAAAATGCATGCGAGTTCGAAAATGTTTCTCTTTTCTTATCTTATGCAAGACGTACTTGATGGTGACAGGACATCGATGTTGGGACCATGGAATGTGCCAAGCCTACATCGTAGGCTAGTCTACAGAATCTAAAACCTAGAGCTTTGATATCAACTATAACGACCCTAAATTTCCACATACTTAGAGTTGCTACTAACGTCTCATGTTCATCTATAATGTGGAAATATAATTCTTACATGAACATCATTTATAACCTAAACTTTGAAAAACGCTTAAAACAACTTCTTATCTGGAAAATACAGTCATGGTCTTCCATCTAAAGAGGAGGGAAGAGAGATAGGAGAGAAATCTAGAGCTAAAAAGGTGGTTTGTTTTATGACCCTCAAGAAAATAGAGTGTTTGTATCAACAAACACTACATTCTTAGAGGAAGACCACGTAAGAAATCATCAACCTCGTAGCAAACTAGTATTAAGTGAGATTTCTAAAGAAGCTACTGATAAAACAACAAGAGTTGTTGATCAAGCTGGTCCTTCAACAAGAGTTGTTGATGGAGCTGACACTCCTGGTCAATCACATCCTTCTCAAGAGTTGAGAATGCCTCGACGTAGTGGGAGGGTTATAACTCAACCCGATCGATACTTGGGTTTGACAGAAACTCAAGTCATCATACCTGATGATGGCGTTGAGGATCCATTGACCTATAAACAGGCAATAAATGATGAAGATAGAGATCATTGGATTAAAGCCATGAATCTTGAAATGGAGTCAATGTACTTCAATTCAGTCTGGGAACTTGTAGATCAACCAGATGGGGTAAAACCTATTGGTTGCAAATGGATCTATAAGAGGAAACCAGACCAAACCAGTAAGATACAGACCTTTAAAGCTCGGCTAGTAGCAAAGGGTTATACCCAAAGAGAGGGGGTGGACTATGAAGAAACCTTCTCTCCTGTTGCTATGCTTAAATCAATTATAATACTCTTGTCTATTGCCACATTTTATGATTATGAAATTTGGCAAATGGATTTTAAGACAGCCTTTCTAAACGGCAATCTTGAAGAGAGTATCTATATGACTCAACCAGAGGGGTTCATTGAACAGGATCACGAGCAAAGGGTTTGCAAGCTTAAAAGATCCATTTATGGGTTGAAGCAAGCATTACGATCCTGGAATATAAAGTTTGATATTGCGATCAAATCTTATGGCTTTAAACAGAATGTTGACGAACCTTGTGTTTATAAAAGGATAGTCGACTCTACAGTAGCTTTCCTGGTGTTGTACGTTGACGATATCCTACTCATTGGAAATGATGTGGGATTTCTGACTGACGTTAAGCATTGGCTAGCTATACAATTCCAAATGAAAGATTTGGGAGAGGCTCAGTTTGTTCTTGGAATCCAAATTGTTCGGAATCGCAAGAACAAAACACTAACATTGTCTCAGGCATCGTACATCGACAAAATGTTGATTCGATATAAGATATAGGACTCCAAGAAAGGATTATTACCTTTCAGGCATGGAGTTCATTTGTCGAAGGAACAAAGTTCTAAGACACCTCAAGAAGTTGATTCTGTTGGGTTTTATGTCCTAAAACTCATAGTTTGTAAACAAAAACATATTCTATTTTCAATAAAGTTATTATTGTTGTTTATTCAGTAAAGATTGTTATTGAATAAAGTGAACTTTACGATCATTAATCTAAATCCAATAAACTAAGAACACTTTGGCTATAGTTTGATTACTTGAACTATATGTAGAGACATAAGAGTGGATCAAGTTCAAGTATATAGTCAAAATGATCTATAGTATAAGGATAAGACTGAGTACCTTATTCTGGGGACACTATGGATGTGGCCCACTTTTGTATATGATATAAACAATGTGATCACTAAATTGTACATGTGGAGACATGTGAGTGGGGGCATCCTATGCAATGAGTATTGCATAAGATCGGACCATGAAGAAAACCACTCTCACTTTATAATGTCGTTTACTGTTGAGACTGTTTTTCTTTTCATTCGATAACCTAGGTAACTCGGTTTTAATCCTGAGCTAACCATGAACTCCTGTTTATTCGGAATTATCCTTAGATTTTCATGGGTGAGAGTGGCTCTAGTTCGCCGACTCAATAGGCCTCCCATTAAGCACTGACTCTAGGTCTTGAACAAGGGGCCCCACTCTCTCATTGGCCTGAGAGGGATTCGGTTTACTGGTTGGACCACAAACCAATTGTTCATTAGAGGATCAGTGAGACATAAGGAACAAGAAGTAACTTTAGGGGTAAAACGGTAAATTGACCCATCTCTAGTTACGAACAACCTGTGAAGGATCGACTTACTAATCATGGTTATATCAAATGGACAGAAATATATCTATAGTGAGGGGAGTGCTACTACTAGGCTATAGTGGAGTGTCCTAGTGGTTAACGAATGTTGATTAACAAGGTTAATGAGTTTAGCCGGTTAATCTTGGATCGTTGGAGCCCATGATCTATAGGTCCATTAGGTTCCTCTGCAAGCTCAATCGGACTAAACCATAGAACAGTGTGACGAGTATGTTCGAGGTGGTTTGAAACTGGTTCGTGAAGAAACTTGAGCGACAAAAGGTTAGTATTCAAACTCATTGAGTTTTAATGCTTTTGAAACATGCTAGCTAATTTACTATAATTGATGTACTTAGAGTGCCTAAGATCCAAATTGCTTCCGCATGTGTTATATTAACATCATCACAGTTGTAATGAAAACTTTATGGTTATAGAAACTAGACACCCCAAGGATTGTGTCAAAGAAAATTTGAAGCAATTAGGATACCAATTTCTCGAGAACGGAGGTCCCGTACGTCAACTACGAGGTAAGTAACCATCTTAGACTTTTCTTAAGAAATACTTGTAGGAATTGCTTGAATTTTTATATAAACATTAAATCAAGTATGAATTAAAGATATATGAAAGAAAAATATCAAGAACCATGAGTTAAGACCCTCAACCGATCAAATTTCTTGAGATTTAAGTAACATCAAAATAACCCACTAAATGAATTCCGGCCCAACTTTTAATTCTGAGCATACTATGGTATGTTAAGACTATATATGCAATTTGATAGTCATTGCACAAAGTTGAGTAGTTAAACCAAATAACGGTATAAAATGACCATAATGCCCTTAAGGCAACTTACCTTCGGTTCATGATCTAAATGGCCTCTGAATGCTATGAAACTTTGTAGTAGGCCCCCTTTTTTTTTTCTTTTTTTTATTATTATTCTTTTATTATTTTTTATTATGATTGATGACATTGGAACATTTTCCGAGGTCAAACCAAGAATTAGGTGGTATAATGACCAAAATGCCCCCATGACCTTTTAAAGTATTTCAAGGTCTAAACCCCTCTAAATGACTTACAACTTCTTACAAAGCCTATAAGGGCATAAAGATATTTTCAAGATTTCAAGTGGTTAAAAATGAGAAGCTTTGATACCATGCTAAGAATGAGAAACATAATTGGGATCGAAAGTCCAATTTTCATTTATGTTCATGTTTAAATAGGATACAAGCAACCAACTAAATCGTAGAAATAAAAGAAATCCATAATCTCATTGTTTCATTTTTTATTCCCAATAAATATATTTATTTTCAAGCACGAGTTTTTGCCGGTAAAAAAGAAATCAAATGGATTCAAGCGAGCTTTTCATAACGTATCAATAAGTAGACCCATGCTTCGAGTTGTTTCATGCTATAAATAAAAGCGAACACTCAAGAAATCCGTCGTACAGGCTAAATGATGTTGAGAAGGCTAGTGACATTGATCCACAAGACTAAATGAACTAATTGGTTCTATAGGATATACTATAAATAAAAATTAGTACATTCCCCCATCCACTAACAACCAATTTCTAAAAGAGAGGAAAAATCCTAACTGATTATTTCTCTACAAACCTTAGAATTTACATAAGGTTGACAACTACCATCATATCAATCAACCAATATCAATGTTGAAGACTGAGAACCAAGAAAAATACTATACAAGCTCTACAACTACCAAGGTAAGAAAAACATTAGGTAGCACTCAAGAATAAGGGACCAAGGTCCTTAAACTAAGAAACTCAAGACCTCCCACGGTATATCATGTTCTTGTAGGTACCACTCAAGAATAAGGGACCAAGGTCCTTAAACTAAGAAACTCAAGAAACTCTTAAGACCTCCCACGGTATAGCATGTTCCTAACTTAGACTTCGTAGCTTTCAACGTATGAAGCCTTGAGTGTAGATATTGAGACTATGCCGCTTGGAACGTATGAAGTGCAATGATTGACTTGTTTGTAATGATTATATCAATTGATACAACTTCTCCTACCGTGCATAAAAGTGCAACTCTAAATATATAGTTGAGTGACCTATAGTTAACAATAAAAATTTATTAATTAAACGGTTTAATTATTTAATTTTGGGTCCTTGAATCTTATAATCTATATGTTCATAAGGTCTCTTTGATAACTCATATGCTCATTACACTAAAAGGTTCACTTTAGTTAAAAGAAAAATTAAAATTTAGTATATTAGATATATTAAATATAAAGAAGAAAATAGATCTAATTTAAAGTGTTCAAATAAATATTTAATATATTAAATACAAATAGAAAAAAATATATTTAGTTCAAAGTTTTTATTGAATATATTAGATATATTAAATATAAATAGACAAAATAATAATAATAAACATAAAAGCAAAAAATATATTTATTGTATCACACTTCCATTCTTGGCTGAGAATCTCCCGATTATACCCCGACCATAACTCCGCATCATTTTTCAACATAAATGATGCACATGTCACCTTTTGATCATCGAGACAGTTCATTAATAAGAAGATTGTCTTAATTGATGATTGCCACAATTGTGTCTTTGTTGGGTCTCGTGAGGCACCATTAAAGGTACGAGGATCTATCCCTTGAAATCCTGTATACAACACTTCTCGCAATGACTGCGTACTGTTGGTCTGCTGGGTGGTCACCACCATTTGCATCCGAACCTAGAATGATTCCCACATTATGGTAGTCATGGGGTCCATTCTAAGCGTCGGTGCCACTAGGGGTGG
This sequence comes from Cucurbita pepo subsp. pepo, assembly GCF_057944985.1. NCBI lineage: Eukaryota > Viridiplantae > Streptophyta > Magnoliopsida > Cucurbitales > Cucurbitaceae > Cucurbita > Cucurbita pepo. The sequence goes on along the minus strand of NW_028257932.1, from coordinate 142,839 downwards.
CACTGCTGTGTCGGTTTGAGTTACTGATCCTTCACGAGGTGGACTCCCTCTACCTCTACCCCATCATCTAACAAGGGGTCATCTTCTTCCCCTACACCCTCTTCCACGTCCTCTAGGTGACATGATCTATAATCAACACGTAATTACTCTTAAGTGAGGATCTCTCGGTACAAAAAATATGTCATACACTATATTATTATAAACACACAACTGATTCAACAATAACACACTTGACAATAACATTCAATATCTTTTTTTATTATTTTACGTATGACGTACTTTATGGCGACAGAGCATCAGCGGTGGAACCATGGAATGTACTAAAACTACGTCGTATGCTAGTCAACAGAATCTGTAACCTAGAGCTTTGATACCAATTGTAATGACCCTATTTTTCTACTAAAATAGAGTCGCTACGATATGAATGACCTGACCTGACCTTTTTTTGCGAAAACATTCATTTAAATAATTCATAACACACTAGATGACTTTCACCCATTCTCATATATGGTAAGTAGATGAGTAGTTTCCTTTAGTGTTGATTTTGAGATTTGAACAATGGAGCCCACCCTTCTTACGTGCTCAAGAGGGACTTAGTTTATGATTGAATCTTAGACAAATGGTTTATTAGAGAATTAAGGGCATTAAGGTGAAAGATATAATTAGGGGGTATAACAAACTTTTGACTCAGTTGTAATTACCAAAAAAATTGTGAATGATTGACTTGCTTGTAATGATTATATCAATTGACACAACTTGTTCCACCGTGCATAAAAGTGCAACTCTAAATATATAGTTAACGAATGAAAATTGATTAATTAAGACCTTAATTTAGTTAAAAGAAGAATTTGAAGGGTACAAATTAAAATTTAATCTAAGAAAATAGATCTAATTTGAAGGGTTGGAATAAATATTTAATATGTTAAATAAATACAAATAGAGAAAAATATATTTAATTTGAAGTGTTTATTTAATATGTTAGATATATCAAATATAAAAAGATAAAAAATAAAAAATAAAAAATAAAAAATAAAAAAACTTAATCTGAACAGTTCACATTTATATTTAATACATTAACTAGATTAAACATAAAAGCTAAAAGTAGGTTAATTGTATCACACTTCCATCTTGGCTGAGAATCCCCCGGTTATTCCCCCGACTATTAACTCTGCATCATTTTTTAGTATAAACGATGCACAAGTCACCTATTGGTCATCCGGACAGTTCATTTATAACAACTCAAAATTTTCTACTTAAATTAAGGTCGCGACTGTATACATATCATAAATATTGAATGCGGAAATACTTCATTTAAACTTTCATGAATCATAACCTTCAGCTTAAAACACAGTCATCGACTTACGTGTTTCGAAAACACCTTTAAAAACAACACAACAAAAGGCTAAATAAAATCAATGAACGTTTAAATTAAAAACATCCTATCCTAGTCTAAGTCTAAGAAAATAAATACGACTACTCTATGCATGTGTCATAGTCTCCAGTTGCGATGCCGTCGTCAGCCGTACAGGAAGCCTTGTCTTAATCTGAAATAAAGGTAGCATGTGGGTTGAGTATTTTAAGAAATACCCAGTAAGTGACCCTACTATTAGGGATTAAATGCAAGAACATGCGAATGCAATGACGGACCTATCATTTAAATCCATTTTTCGACGGTACTGTCCTAACGGGTAATTTGGATGTGTATGATATACTCTACACATAGCCCATACGTTCAAGTATGGACTCACCAGTCAGTTCGCACACCGTTGGGCCACCTTCCTTGTGAGGCGAGCATACTCCGGAAGCTCCTTAGGCTAGACACCCGTTAGAACTAGTAACCGTCACGACAACATTAGGTTAACCATAATGATCGTACCCCTACCTGACCGTCGCAGCATTATGATAAACATAATGATCATTTTCCTGCTTGGTCATCGAAGCATTATGATAACCATAATAATCATATTCCTGTCTCATAACGTATTCGTCCGTACTATCGTGAAGGGTAAAGGGTATCCCCCAATGCATGAGAACACAATAATGCATGAAGTCCCAACATTTTTTCATTTTCATTATCATTTAATACAACCCCACTAGCGTTCCGTACATCCCATATCATTTTTCATATCACTTATCATATCTTTCATGCATACGCTGGGGTTGTATTTCATGCTAGTTCGTCGTTTGGCATGCCAATCATATCATATCATTCAAATTACATAAGTGTGTCACAATCATAACATTTCGTGCTTCCAAGCATAATAATTTTCATCATATACGTATCATGCCATAACATATCGCATCACAATATTCATATTATAAACATGTCAATTTTATCACATATCTTACCATAACATATTTCATATCGTCTTTATATCATATCACAATATATATACATCAATGATTCACATGTCGTATCATAATCATAACATATCGTAAACACTTCGTGGTCATATCGTTCCCTAACTTATCATAGCCTTAACATTCTTATACCTATCACAGTCATGTCGTTACATAAACGTACCCTGACGTTATCGTTCTATCAATCTATCATAATCCTATCTCTTTCTACACATAACCTAACTATATTCTTTTATCAACCACTCATATCCATAGTACTTCAAGATGTAACCTAACCTTCACGTTTCATGAACAAATCTTACTTCTATCGATTCACAATTAATGCACACATATCAGTATATATGACACGTGCAGAACCACGGGCATGTGTCAACATCAAATATAACCATGTCAATAGTAAGGTCACTTACCTCGTTAGCTTAAGTTGTTGTCACGAATATATCCTTAATGAAAGTTCGATTATGTCCCTTGAAATCCAAGTCAACCTATGTGAGCTCATGACATCAGTTTCAAGTTTGAACCCAATAAAATTATTTCTATAATTTAGATTGGTCCATGGTTAAAAGTAAATGTTAGGTACCTAATAATTATATTTTTATTTTTATTAAAAATCTTATTTTCTATGATTTTGTATAAAACAATTGATAGAGTTATTTCAAGTTATTTTGGGTCTGTCTTTACTTTTCTTTCTATATTTAGTTTAAGTTTTTTAATACTGGAATCTTCCTTCTTTTTTGTGTGAAAAATTCATTTAAATAATTCATAACACGATGCCATGGACTTAAACATTGGCAATAAAACCTTAAAAAAAATAACGAAAAATAAACAACGTGAAATTTATATAAAACAAAAAAAGAATAAAACAATGTCCTAATCTAACTTAAGGACTACAAAATAAATAAAATGCAACTTATCGTAACACAAGTTCCATGGTCTTTAATGTGACGTGTGGGCCGTGTGTAGGAACCCCTGTACTCAATAAGTGGCCCGACTATTGGCGTTATGAAATGAAGTCACATGAAATGTAGTCATCAACTGTACAAGAGTTCATTTCATTCTCTTGAAGGCTTTCTAGTTCAGGCTAAATTAGATGTGTAATACTTCTCTACACATGGCCCACACCTACGAACGTGAGCCCACTAGGCAGGCTCGCACGCTCCCTAGGCCTACTGGTCTGGCTAGCACTCGCTGAGAGTTGTTGCTGGACACCCGTAGGGAATAATGATTGTCGTAGCATTATGGCGAATAAGATGATCACAATCAGTCTCATGAAGTACGCGTCCGTGCTCATCATAATGGGGCAGTATCTCGATACACATGAACACACAATTATGCATCAAGTCCCCATACTTTCCATTACGGTATGATAAGTAGGAATTCAAACATAAAAGTATAAAAATATATATTTATATTAATGTATTTGCATAAACTTTAAAAAATGATTGCATAGCGCAGTGGATTAGCGCGTTTGACTTCAGAATAGAAGGTTGAAGGTCGTGGGTTCGACTCCCATTCTAGTCAACATAAAACTACATTATAGTCACTTACGTGACTCCTCATCCACTCACTTTAACTTGCAATTACGGGACCTAAGCCTCCTTTCATTCTCTAGTAGCTCTCAGTGGGGGACACCCATTATTAAGGGGGTACAAGGTCACAAAAATTTTTTTCTAGCAAACATATCATATCATTTTTCATATCATTTCTCATATCGTTTTATTTACGAATCTGAGTCATACCGTTATAGGAACGTATAGCATCCTAACCATATCGTTTTATTTACGAATCTGAGTCATACCGTTATAGGAACGTATCCTAACCATATTGTTCTATCATGCCGATAGTAAGGCCACTTACCTGATTAGCTTAAGTTGTTGTCACTAATTTAAAGTTCAATTCTATCCTTTGAAATCCAAGTCAACTTATGTGAGCCCATGACACCAGTTTTAAATTCGAACTTTTACAAAATTATTCCTTTAATTTATAATGATTATGTTAGATTTCACGTGAACATTATAATATTTGCATGAATAAAAGTCCGAGATATTTAAAGTTCAATTTTTTTTTTGCTGGGTTTAGTTCTTTTCACCCTATCTCCATTTTTCTTTTTATATTTAATTTTAAATTCTATTTATTGAATCTTTCCTCTTTTTTCTATTAGTCTTGGTCTGTATTTTATTTTTTCCTCGGGTTATTTTCTTTTCTCCCAGTATTTAATTTTAATTTTTAATTCTTTTGTTTTATGTGGAGCTCTTTTCACTAAATCTCCATTTTTTTATATTTAGTTTTAATTTTTAATTGTTTTATCGTAGAGTTTTTTTTTTTCACCAAATCTTTGTCTTTATTTTCTTTTCTCTCCATATTTAGTTTTAGTTTTTAATTCTATTAATTGAATCTTATCTTTGTATTTAGTTTTAGTGTTTAGTTCTATCCACTGAATCTTCTTTACTTCTAAATCTGATTTCTTTTTTTCGTTTAATTTTGTTTAGCAGTTTAATTCTATTGGATGAGAGTCCCACAGCTAATTTAGGGAATGATTATCGGTTTATAATCAAAGAATACTATCTCCATTCGTATGAGGCCTTTTGGGAAAGCTCGAAGCAAAGCTTATGCTCAGAGTGGACAATATCATACCATTGTGGAGAGTCATGTTCATCTAACATGGTATTAGAGCCATTTTATTCTCTCTCTAGCATAACTGATAGTTGGAGTAGGGGCTATTTTTTTATTCTTTCTCTAGCTTTGTATTCGAATCTTTTCTAATCTATTTTTTTATTCTCTCTAGCATAAATGATAGTTAGCGTAGGGGTTGAAGAGTGATATTTGAGGAAGGAGTCCTAAGATATCAGTGAAGGAAGGGAAGGGTTAATTATTTATTTATTTCTTTATTATTGTTATAATTATTATTTTTTGTAAGTTGTTACAATTAAAGAGTTGGACCTATTGCTCAAAATAACAATGAAAGCCTTCAAATATTGCACAATTAATTCTAGAATAACAAAAAAATTTAAAATTCTAATTTTATCATTCTTTTTACTCCTGGATTTTATAACATTATATCATAATATAGAACAAAATTTGCACATCATTTAGTCTTGTGGTATAGTTGGTTATCATGTTAGTCTAACATACAAAGGTCTTCGTTTGTTCGCTAGTAATATTGTTCTTTCTCATGTGGTTGAATGATTTTATGCATAATATTTTAAATATAGGATATGAATAGATAAAACGATAACTTGGTCTCGCCATTTTATTTTGGGTACACTGCAAAGCCTATGATATCTTTGTTGACTCGAAATAGAGTAGACGAGTCAAACTGTATTCTTATGTATATGAACGAATTTGTTAACACCAATTTAAAAATACTCAAGAATAAAATTGAAAATAAATTGTTTATTTAAATATTGAATTGTATTATATTCATATTAGGAAATGTCCATAAACAAGAGACTTCAAAACAAAATCGAAGAGAAAAGTGATTTAAGAGTATTTTTGATTTTTTTTTTAAATTATGAGTATTACAAAATGTTTGAAAGTTGAATTGTATTTTCAAACAAGATATTAACGGTTTCATCTCACTAACAATAAACTTATTTTTTATTTATTTATTTTTTATTATTATTATTTTTGAAGAATATTGATGAAACATTTCAGGGTTCTAAGGATATTTTGTTTAAACACTAAAATTTATAATTATTAGCTATTCTTTTGATCATGGACATTATGGACATCTAGTTGTTGTGGTGTAGTGGTTATCACTTGTTAATTCTACAAAATCTTTTTTTGGAATCCCATTCTAACTAAAATGGTTCGCTATACCAAATTCTATGACATTGATGCCGATGGGAAACATTTTTGTTCATCCAAGACTCATACCCTGAGAAATTTGTGTAACGCTCACTATATAGAACTTTAAGTTCGATTAAGAGTTTGTCCAATTATTCCCTTTAGAATTTATTTAGACCATTACAAACTAGTTTAAAAACCTTCTCGAAGATCTAGTTCATTAAATTATACAAGTTGTGGGTATTAACGAGTTAAAATACCTCACAGTCACTCATAACTACCACATTGAAACTTAAAAGAAAATCTTTGAAACATTATCTTTCTTCAACTCCTATACTTAAGAGAACTTTCTTCAACTCCTATCTCTTGACTTTTGTTACCTTAATTTGTTCCTTATATTTAATAAATAAATGCACGAGGCTTCATGCATTCCCCGTGACATAGTCTTAATATTTGCATCCAAAGCTTCATGTGTTCGGTGCGATACAATTTACATACCTATGTCCAAGGATTCACGGGTTCCTTGTGACATAGTTGAAGTACCTACACCTAGGTGTTCATAGTTTCCTACGACGTAGTCATTGTCGTAAGACCATATTGCACTACTCATCGGGAGGTCTTTAAAATATCTCGGGTTCTCGTTCAAGAGTTTTTTTGTTAAGTCTTGAAATACAACTAAAGAAAAATTCTTAACAAGTACACCCTAATCCATATGAGTCATAAATATTTTTCTACATGCATAAATCTTTCATATGTATCTTGTCACTTAGTACTCATAAAAACCTTGATTCCTTATCAAGTGTCTTGAGGGGTAGTTACATACTTTTTCTCTTAGCTCATATCCCTAAGTTGTTATAATCTCCTTAAAATCTTTCATACTTACCCTTATTTTGTAAAGGAGTCTCAAAAATTTTCGTAGTATTTTGAGTATTTAAGATCTTGAAAACATCTTAGAATTCTTATAGGGATATTTTTGTTATTTACCACTGCAAATCTTGGTTTAAATCCTCAACATATTTTAATGGCCTTGTAACATAAGTCTCATTCAATTAAATGTCATTTAGGGGTCACTTTGCTCCTAAGCCAGCTATATATAATTATAGGGGAATTTTAGTCATTTTACACGTACCCTTGGTTTAGCCTTTTATCATAATCTAATTATTATCAAATTTGATACATAACCTTATCATATCATATCATATTGAGTCTTCTCCTAAAATTTCATGAAAAATAGAATCCATTTAGTATGATTGTGGCTTAGGCACATTGTAATCAATTTCAACCTCAATTTAGTATTGGAGAACTTAAATACTTACCTCAACCTCAATTTCAATTTTCTCACTTTCTTCTAGATGACTTGCTTTCTTCTGTCAACAAGATCAATAGTTTAATCAGTTAGTGTTAGGCAGGGTGGTTTTCTACATCTCACGACTTCCTGAGCTTAGCTCACATTAAAGTCATTTATGTCATTCATAAATGAGTTTAGGTATACAATGTTTCAACTTTTACTGTGTTAGCTCTTTTTTTTTTTTTTTTTTTTTTTTTTCACACCGATACTTAAATTTCATATTTACATACTTCATAGTGACGAAATTTCCTTTCGACACTACCACTTTTAATATCTGTAGCAGACTATAAGATGCTGTCATCTCTCAAGTTTTCTTGGTCGTTTTCATTTGAATATATTTAATCGTCAGTATACGTTGATACATTTTTCCCATCTCTATGGTAATAACACTGCATATTTTAACTATGTTCAAGACATCTGACATAAATACTAAACTCTAGCTCCCCATTCATGGTACAAACCTTACTAATCTAAACACTATCAATATTAATTAACATTCATATTCCATGCTGGGTAAATCATACCAATTCTGTATTAAAATAAACATATAACTAAGTCAATAATAATACAGTCAATGGTGTCAAAATTTAATTAGGAGTTCTAGTTGATAATGACCAAGCAGTAACAACATATGAAATCAACAACATTTCCTTTTCTTATCTTATCCATGACATACTTGATGATGATCGGGGGCATAAGATGTGGGACCATGGAACATGTCAAGCCTATCTCGTAGGCTAGTCTACAGAATCTATAACCTAGAACTCTGATACCAACTGTAACAACCCTAGATTTCTACTAACCTAAAGTCGCTATCGTCATCACGACATACTCTCTTATGCGGAAATAAATCTTTAAAACTTTATCATAAAATACTGTCATGGACTTGCGTGTTCGAAAATATATTTAAAACAACATAACCAAATATTGAATAGAAAAAATAAACATTAAAAGTAAAAACACCGTGTACTAACCTAAAGTCTAAGAAATGAAATACCATTATCCTATGCATGTGCCATGGTCTTTACTTGTGATGTCGTCGTCAGCTCTACAGGGGTGTTTTGCCTTTACCTGTAATAGAAGTGGCACACGACTTGAGTATTTTAGGAAATACTCAATAAGTGACTCCACTATTAGGGTCACGGAATGCAAACACATGCAACTCATGCTTAGGGACCTATCATTAAAACCATCGTAGGGGTGGCTTCTAGTCTGGATAAAATTGGATGTGCGTGCAAGTGTGAGTCTTCAGGCGGTTCGCACGCCCCCTAGACCCATCATAGTCGAGCTGGTTGTCCATAGCCAGACGTCCGGAGGTCAGCAAATCTCGAGTGTCTTGCGAGGCATGATCATGATCATCGCAACATTATGTTAGAAATAATGATCATTTTCTTGTCTCATGACGTACGCATTTGTAACATCGTAAAAGGAGACATTCCCTGATGCATCTAAAAAACTCCTTCCATTTTCCTTCATATCATATCATTTTTCAACATTGTCTTTAAGACATGTATCGGGGTTGAATACCGTATCATTCCTATCATACATCATATTATGTCGTACCATGCACATAACATGTCCTTCAACATATTATATCATAGAAATATCATATCATAGACATGATGTCATAGACATATCACATCATATCATAATGCATGTCTCATCATGTATTATATCGCCGAACGTATTACACCATAACATAAATCACATCATCAGCACATCACATGTAATGGTCCTAGATTTTTACTAACCTAAAGTCACTACCATCATCATAGTCTATGCTCTTGTGTGAAAGAAACATTTAAAACATCATCGTGAAACATAATCTTTATCTTAAAATATTACTTCAACTTAAAACACTGTCATGGACTTACGAGTTTGAAAACATATTTAAAACTATATAAGAACAATAATAAATAAAGCAAGTAAAAATTCTAATGAAAAACATCCCATACTAGTCAAAGTCTAAGAAAAGAAAATATTACTATCCTATGCACGTGGCATGGTCTCTGATTGCAATGTCGTCGTCAATGGTACAGGGGTGCTTTGCCTTTACCTAAAGTAGAAAGAATGCAAACATGTGTAACTAATGATCTAGGACCTATGGTTAAAACGGTCATGGGGTGTCCTCCAATTTAGACAACATTGGATGTGTAGTACTTCCCTACACACAACCCACACGTGCGAGCTCGATCCCAGGCAGTTCACTCATTGATGCTCTGTCACCATTATATACACAATGCATAAGATTAAAAAAGGAAAATGTCATGATGATATTTATTGTGATTGGCTCTATGTTTTAAATGTTATGTAGCATGAAAATTGACGAGCTTTAATTATATTATATATTGCAGCATGATGCTTGATTTAATTTCGCTATTATATGCTTGCAATGTTGTATGAATTTTTTTTTTGTGTACTATGATATTGTATTGTTAGTAAATGATAGACCTAAATAGAATTATCTTGATTTTTAGAACCATGTCACCTAGAGGATGTGGAAGATTAGATGTAGAGGAAGAGGTGAGGCTAAAGAGAGCTCACCTCGAGAAGGAAGAACATACCTTTTATATGCAATGACGCATGTGAGGCCAGCATCCAAGACCTAAAATAAAGACTAGTGTCAACTCCAATGCTCATGTGATCATAAAGCTCGGAGGGATACGTAATCTACAACGATGCATCTAAAAAAAGATTAGGGTGCGTGTTGATGCAACATTGTAAGGTTGTTGCTTATGCATCACGCCAATTGAAAGAATATGAGAAAAACTACCCTACGCACAACCTAGAATCGGCCGCAGTAGTATTCGCAATTGTAACGACCCGAAATTTTCTACTTAATTTAAGGTCGCTACTGTATACATACAATAAACATTGAATGCGAAAGACTTCATTTAAATTCCATAAAATATAACCTTTAACTTAAAAACACAGCCATGGACTTACGTGTTTCGAAAACATCTTTAAAACGACACAACAAAAGACCCGAAATAAAATAAATAAGCGTTTAATTTTAAAACATCTTATTCTATCCTAAGTCTAAGAAAATGAATACCACTATCCTATGCATGTGCCATGATCTCGAGTTGCGATGCCGTCGTCAGCCGTACAGGAATGTCTTGCCTTAACCTAAAAAATGTAGTAGCACATGGCTTGAGTATTTAAAGAAATACTCAGTAAGTGACCCCACTATAGGGTTAAATGCAACAATCACATGCAATAAAATGATGTACCTATCTTTCGTTTCGTTTCATTTCGTTTCGTTTCGTTTCGTTTCTTTTTCGTTTCGTTTCGTTTCATTTTCCCTACGGTGTAATCCTAACAGGTAATCGTGGACGTGTACCATATACTCTACACGCAGCCCATACGTGCGAGTATGAGCTCACCAGCTAGTTCGCACACCGCTGGGCCACTGTCCCTAGCTGGTAGGCATGCTCTAGGGGCCCACCGGGACCCGTTAAAACTAAAACCGTCACGCAATGCTATGCAGGGCATAACGATCGTTGTCCTGCCATTTGGATGTACGCGTCCGTACCCTCGTGATGGGATAGGGGTATCCCCCCAAATGCATGATCACACAATATGCATGAGGTCCCACTAATCCTACAGTCATCATTTAATGAACATAACCCCGTGTCACGTTGTCATGCTTACATGTCATTCTCATTCTCATTCTGTTACATATCATACATATTCCTAGCAGGGTTATGTATCATGCAATTTACCGTATTTCATGTCATACAATTCATTCAGTTACATTCCAATACTCATACAACAAGCCATAATCGTGCAAGGGTCACACATCGTCACATGCATTCATATCACATCAACTAAGCAACATAAATAACATACATTCACGTTCACATGATTTTGTACTTAAGCACAATAATCTAGCATACAATGTATCATATCATAACCAAGTCATAACGTAAACACTTCATAATCATATCGTTCTCTAACTTACCATAGCCTTAACGTTCCTATACCTATCACAGACATATCATTACATGACGTACCTTGGTCATATCGTCACAAGAACGTACCCTAACGATATCGTTCTATCAATCTATCACAAACCTATCCCTTTCTACCCATAACCTGACCGTATTCTTTCATCAATCTCTCCTATCCATAGCACTCCGGTATGTAACCTAACTCTAACATTTCATGAACGTATCTTACTCCTATCGTTACATTTCGTTTTGTGCATCCTTCTCGTACCCTATCTTTAACATCTCCTAGAGCACATCGTACCATAATTATTATCATACAATCCACATATAATAACATAACATAACATAACATATAGGAAGCATATCGATCTTCAGACAATTCACACATATCAATATATATGACACGTGCAGAACCACAGGGCACGTGTCAACATCAAATATAACCTTGCCGATAGTAAGGTCACTGACATGGATAGCTTAAGTCATTGTCCCGTATATATCCTTACTGAAAGTTCGATTCCGTCCTTTGAAATCCAAGCCAACCTATGTGAGCCCATGATATCAGTTTCAAGTTTGAACTCTATACAATTATTTCTCTAATTTACCTTGTTGAAATTATGATATGTACTATTAGACAGAATTTAATGGAGTTTCATGCCCTCTGATATCTCCTGTTATAGTTTTAAACAAATCTTCCCTCAATCTTCCCTCCTCCCTCATGGTAATTATTTTCATTCCCATTCTGTAAATAGATTCTCAGTTTTGTAAACATCTGTAAATAAATATGACTCTAATTCTATATTTATTTAATTTGGCCACTATCTTACAAATTTATGGATCTGCCAGCTAAAATTATATTGATTCTAACCTTATTTCCTATAACTTCCGATGCTAAAAAGAAATCTAATTAATTGAACATGGGATCTGATTATTACATACGGTAAGATAGGAAAGAATATTTAATCCTAAATTAATTTCTTATAAGCATAACTATAAAGGAAAAGGAGTTCTCAGATAGAATTTTACCGTAATAACTGACAAAGATCTCTAAATCTGCAATCTATTCAAATACTTCTTCTCAAATCTGAAGATGGTTGTTTTCTGTTTTTTTTTTTGTCAGGTTTTCTTTTTTTTTTTTTTCTTTTTTTTTTCAGCTTAGATGGGCAGAGGAGAGATAATTGTGGGAAAGAGGTCAGTGGAGAGAGATGGGGAAAGATTTATTTTTTTATTTTTTTATTTAATTAATTAATTAAATTTATTTTTTTATTATTATAATTTTAACTATTTTTATAATTATTTTTATTCTTTATTTCTTTATTTATTTTTGGGCTATTACAGCAATATAGATATGGTGACACTCCCTGTACCGAGAAAAGACCCAAATTACACAGACCACCAATAGCCTAAAATATTTCTTCACCCAAAAAAAATTTCGTTGGTTGGAATTAGTGAAGGACTACGATATAGATATCCAGTACCACCCTGGAAAGGCAAACGTAGTCAGAGATGCCCTAAGTTATAAAACGGCACACTCGTTCGTCCTCATCACTGGAGAGTTAAAAGTACAAGCCATGTTAGTTTGTTAAAAAAGTTTTAGTTGCTATTTTTAGGTTACAGTGGACGTAAAAGGAAAAGAGAAAACAATGGATACGGTATCCATAGTAAACGAATTTCCAAGTGTCTTCCCAGAGGATTTACTAGGAGTTTCCCCTTTACGAGCTGTAGACTTCGGGATAGAACTCAAACCAGGAACTGGACCTATCTCTAAAACACTATACCACATGGCTCCAATAGAATTAAAGGAACTAAAATTACAACTACAAGACTTACTATAAAAGGGTTTCATTCGACCTAATTTATTTTGTTGGTGTGTGCCGATGTTGTTTGTGAAAAAGAAAGACGGGTCGATGCGCCTATGTATTAACTATGAGGAGTAAAAAAAGAGAACAATAAAGAACAAAAAAAGAGATCATGTTGAAAAATATGAATCTAGGTGCGGAAAGAGTGAAAGAAGTTAGAACGCAGACTCTTTGGCAGGAGTTTGAAGCGTTGAGGATGGGTGATTCAGAAAGTATTGATGAGTATTCAGGAAAACTCACCATTATTGTCAACAAATTGAGAGGGCTCGACAATACTGTGGATGATATCGAAGTAGTTAAGAAACTTCTACGATCCACCTCTGCAAAGTTTCTTCAAATCACTTCAACGATTGAGGAGTTCAGTGATCTCAAAACGAAATCCGTTGATGAGATTATTGGATCACTCAAGGTACATGAAAAAAGGTTGCAAGGGTTTGAAGAAAAGGATGAAACCGTTCTCCTCACTCATGCAGAATGGAAGGAACGAGAGAATGCAAAATCCTCAAAGAAAGAATGGAAGGATCAAGGCAGTTCCAAAGGAGGCAGGGGACGGGGTCGTGGAAGATGGAGAGGTCGTGGGAGAAGTGACTGGCATCGAGGAGATGAAGGAGAGTCGCAAACTCAAAAGACGAAATTTGACAAAAGTAAAATTAAACGTTACAGGTGTCAGCAAATGGGATACTTTGCATCAGAGTGTTCCACAAAAGACGAACAACTCAACTTGATAGAGATGCAAAAGGATGAGGAGTCTTCATTGCTGATGATAGAGGCGTGTGAAATTAAAACCACACATGACAAAGACCCTGATTTTGTGATGTTGAATGAAACTCTAGTGCCGTCATCAGCCAATATTGGAACTAAAAATTCCTGGTACCTAGATACTAGAGCAAGCAACCATATGTCATGAGAAAGAAGGGTGTTTCATGAGCTCGACACATCTGTTGTTTGAAAGGTACGCTTTGGTGATAACTCTGCAATAGACATTTGTGGTCGAGGAATAGTGCTCTCAAATTTATCAACGCCAGACAATACCTCAAATGCATCATTGTCAAGCTCATCGATGCCGAAAAAATTCAGGTCTCTAGAAGATATTTATAGAGAACTGAACGAAGCAGAGGAGGAAGCAGTGGACCTTTGTCTTCTTTCTATAGAGGAACCAACTTCATATAAGAAAGCTGCTAAGAATGAAAACTAGAGGAATGCCATGATGTCTCAAATTCTCTCCATTGAAAAGAACAGAACGTGGGAACTCACAAATTTTCCGAAGAATCATAAAGTAATCGGCATCAAATGGATTTTTAAATTAAAGAAAAATCCAGATGAAGAAATCATGAAACATAAGGCGAGACTCGTGGCAAAGGGATATGTACAGCAGTTTGGTGTAGATTACAGTGAAGTATTCCCACTAGTGGCCAGGTTAGAAACAGTGAGATTAATTCTTGCCTATGCAGCCTTTAAGAACTGGGAAGTACATCATATGGATGTAAACACAACTTTTCTGAATGGCGAGTTCGAAGAGGAGGTGTATGTTGCTCAACCAAAAGGGTTCGTTAACAAGGAAAATCCAAACATGGTGTTAAAACTACGTAAAGCCTTGTATGGATTAAAACAGGCTCCGAGAGCCTGGAATTTTAAACTTGATCAATGTTTGCAGTCACTTGGTTTTGTTAGATGTCCACAGGAATATGCTCTCTACAAGAATATTAATGGAGTTGAAGCAATGATAATCGGCACATATGTGGATGACTTAATCATAGTCGGCTCAAACAAACAAGTTATAGCCTAGTTCAAGGAAGAGATGCACTAGAAATTTGAGAT
The DNA here is from genome assembly GCF_057944985.1 of Cucurbita pepo subsp. pepo. Classification (NCBI taxonomy): domain Eukaryota; kingdom Viridiplantae; phylum Streptophyta; class Magnoliopsida; order Cucurbitales; family Cucurbitaceae; genus Cucurbita; species Cucurbita pepo. Next base: position 127,714 of record NW_028257932.1, on the reverse strand, counting down.
GAGCGATCTTGGACTTTTGAGCTATTACTTGGGTATTGAGGTACGACAAAGTAGTGAATCAATCACTTTATGTCAGGCCATATATGCAAGAAAAATCCTAGAGAAGCTAGGAATGGGGGAGTGCAATCCTTGTTTGATTCCCATGGAACCAAGAATGAAGATGAGCAAAAATGGGAATGGAGAACCTGCGGTTGATAAAACACTTTACAAAAGTTTTATTGGAAGCTTACGCTATCTGGTTAATACCCGACCCGACATAGCCTACTCAGTTTATGTGATGAGTAGATACATGGAGGCACCAACAACTTCACATCTCAGAACAGTAAAACAAATATTGAGCTATATGAAAGGTACTCTAAGTTTTGGCTGTGTTTATAAGAAGCTATCGAATGTAGAGCTGGTAGGATTTAGCGATAGTGATATGACTGGGGATATTGATGATAGAAAGAGTACAACTGGAGTGTTGTACTATTTGGGAGTAAATCCAATAATCTGGGTATTACAGAGGTAGAAGGTGGTGGCTTTGTCATCATGCGAGGCTGAGTATATAGCCGCAACTGCTGGAACATGTCAAGGAGTATGGTTGGGCAGGATTTTGAGTAACATCAGTCAACTGCAAGTAAAACCCAAGCTTAATGTTGACAACAAGTCAGCTATAGCGTTGGCGAAAAATCCTGTTTACCATTATCGAAGTAAGCACATTGATACCAGGTTCCACTTTATTCGCCAATGTGTACAAACTGAAGCTATTGAATTGGAATATGTGAACACAGATGAACAGTTGGCGAATATTCTGACAAAGCCGTTAGCAAGACACGGTTCCTGGAGATAAGAGAGAAGATTGGCTTGAAGAAAGTAGTTTCAACATAGTTAAACAAGTTTAGATGAGTGATTGTTGGTTATAAACTTGTTTTTTTTATATATATATTTTGCTTTATAAGTTTTTTTTTGTTAAAAAAAAAAAAAATAGTGGTTAGTATTTATTTTATTTCTGTTGCTTATTTCTCCATGAAAAAAGGCTGGAGATATTGAAAGTAGTGGAAGGAATGGTGGAGTGCTTGCTCATTTGTAGTAGAAATGGGTAAAATTTTTATTATATAAGGAAAATGGTGCAAGTTCTAAACACACCACAAAAAGAAGAAAATTAATTTGTGTGTCTTCGCTTCTTCTCCCATTCTGTTACTTTTTTTCTTTCATCCACAACGATAGAAGTCATCACTAAATGGGAACACTCAACTACAGTTACAGAGATATGAAGCTTCCTAGGGTTAGCAAGCTACTATCGAAGATTTGTCCAAGACTTCGCTAGAATAGCCTCGCCTCGCGTTTGACCCGAATCCATTCGATTCGTCTTCCTTACCCAACTCAGCGCGATTCTCTAGTGTCCTTTTCTCTCTCCTTGTTGCACAGTTTCAATGCCACCTTCTTCATCTATCTTTCATCATCTTCTTCTTCTCTCTCTCAAAAAGTTTCGTGATTGTTGGACGCTTGTGGAGGTAGATAAGAAATTCTTCCAAAAGTTTGATTTTTCGAATTCCCTCTTCGAGGACGACGATGCACGTTGTGAATCCTCTTTGGGGAATATACTAAGGTCGGTGAGGTCTTTCATGGTTGATCTATTTGGTTAAAATGTGGGGTTGAGGGTTTCGACATCACGAGTTTTCCTGCTGGAGCTTTTCTTCAGTTTTCTCCTTCTCACGAATTTTTTCCGTCTCTTCTTTGGTTGTAGTTGTTCTAAGTGGTTTAGGTGTTGAAAAATAAACTTAAATGCAGGAGAGAGAAGAAAAAAAATTATGATTTTTTGTTTGTTATTTTGTGAAAAAGACCATCACGAAATTTGAGAGGGGTAAGGCTTATGGGAGAGAGAAGAGTGATGGCACTAAATTTGAGAGGGAAAAGGGTTATGGGAGACAGAAAAATGAGGAAGATACTGCTCAACTTCGCCTTAGAAAAACTATAAAAGGGGTCTTATGTATAGTGTAAAATGTCTAGAGAATAAAAGAACAAGAGAGAGAAAAAACAGAGAGCAATTTATTGTCTGAGTTATTGTGTAATAACCTTTGGAGAACTTCTTTGTCTCCTTGTCTCTCTCCCCTTTCGATACCCCTTTTAAAGTTTCATGAGAGTTATCTAAATGAGTTATATTCAAAGCGAGCATTTTTTTTCTCAAGTTGGTATCGGAGCGGCTTTATTTTTCTACAAATTGGTATTAGAGCAATTTCAATTTCAACAAATTGGTATCAGACCAATTTCAATTTCAACATTGGGGAGGTTGTTGACGTTCATGTGGCGATGGTTGAAGGTTGAAGGAGGCGTTGTGAGGCGTCGGGGAACACAATTTCGTACGGTTCACGGAATTACCAGCGACTAAGTTTTTTTTTTATATTTCATATTCGTTACATTATTTACCCCTAAAAAGAACTTTCGTCCTCAAAATTTTCAAACTCTTGTACTAACTGGGGGTATTATTCTCTTATTTCATCCTCCTACACCACCGTATCCCCCTTGATATGGTTGCTCGGACACAACACCAAAATGAACGTAATGTCCCTGGTTTGGTAACACATTCACTTCTTGGGTTAAAATTCTATTGGTTTTCATCGTAACTCAAATTTTCATTGAGTGGGAGGGGCTCGTAATCTATTATGTGTATAGGGCCTGTCATGTATTTACTCGACATCTACACGTGAATTACCTCATGTACTTCTGAGAGGTAGGGAGGTAGGGCTAACTTATACACTAAATACCAATTCACTCGAAAATTTTGACAGGTCCAATATATCTAGGACTTACTTGCCCTTACGTCTGAACCTCAAGAAGCCTCTCATGGGTGCTATCTTTAGGAATACTTGGTCCTCTACCTCAAAGTCTAAGTCTCTACGTCTTACATCGACATAACTTTTTTTTTGTCTACTTTGAGCGGTACACATTCTCGATCAAATTTTTTGGATAGTCGCATTGGCGACTAGGTCTAGCTCGGGTCCTACTAGCTTTCTCTCACCTACCTCATCCCAACATTGCAGAGACCTGCACCATTTCCCATAAAGGGTCTCGAACGGTGTCATTCAAATAGTGGCTTGAAAGCGCAACTTCCCTTAAAGTCTAATACGCAAGATCATAGAATGTCCCCTAAGAATTGGTGCTCAGTTTGTCCATCTGTTTGGGGGTGGAAGGAGGTGCCAAAGTCGAGCCGAGTACCCAACGCGTTTTGAAGTCTGGGCCAAAACGCTGACGTAAAACGTGGATCTCGATTCGACACTATAGACACTAGAACTCCATGAAGTCTTACTATTTCTTCACATACAGTTGTGCCTAGTTATCAACTATATATGTGCCTTTTTTAGGTAAGAAGTGTGCCCACTTGGTTAACCTTTCGACAATGATCCAGATCGTTGTATAGCCTTTAAGGGTTTCGGGTAATCCTACTATGAAGTCTATTGCTATGTTTTCCCACTTCCACTCCGGTATACTTAAGGGTTGTAACATCCCCACTGTCTTTCGTCTAGGAGCTTTCACTTGTTGAAAAACTAAGCATTTGCTCACAAACTTGGTCACGTCCATCTTCATGCTCTTCCACAAGAAATGTTGTTTTAAATCTTGGTACATCTTAGTACCTCCTGGGTGCATGGAAAATGGCAAGGTGTGAGCTTCCGTCAGTATCTCTTTCCTTAACGACTATTGCTAGGACACATAGGCGTCCCTAATACAATAGTCCTTCATCTGAGGACTTTGAGAATCCGTCTACTGGACTTTCGTCTAGCTGGCCTAGGACTTTCTGCACGTTAGGATCCTCTCGTTGGGAGGTAATAATTCTCTGCTTAAGAGTAGGTTGCACTATGAGTCTGGCCAGCTGTGCTATGATTCCCTCGCTCGCTACAACTATGCTGGCTTGCTCAAATTCTATTTGTACCCTTACTTTCCTTGTAATGAGGGCCGATGAGTAGGCCGTCTTTCTACTCTAAGCATCTGTGACCACGTTTATTTTTCCAGGGTGGTACTGGATATCTACATCGTAGTCCCACCAATTCTAGTCATCTTCTCTGCCTCATGTTTAACTCTTAATAGGTGAAGAAATATTTTAAACTCTTGTGGTTGGTAAAACATTGAGTTTTCTCAACATACAAGAAGTGTCGCCAAATTTTTAGTGCGAACACTACAACGGCCAACTCTAGGTCGTGGGTAGGGTAACTTTTTTCGTATTCTTTTAGTTGACGAGACGGTATGCAACAACCTTACATGTTGCATTAACACACATCCTAGTCCCTTCATGGATACATCACTATAGATTACGTACCATTAAGAGCTTTCAGGTACTGTGAGTACTAAGACTGTTACCAATCTCTCTTTTTGGTTCTAGAAGCTTGCCTTAGAAGCATCATTCCATATGAATGAAACCCCTTTTCTCGTTAACTGTGTCAAAGGCGAGGCTATCCTAGTGGAGTCCTGCACAAACCATCGATAGTATCCACAAGTCCTAAGAAACTCGGTACGGATGTTATCGTAGTTGGGCGTTCCCACTTTGTGACCGCTTCGACCTTAGTGGGATCTACAGATACTCCGTCCTTTTTCACCACGTGTCCTAGAAAAAAGACTTGTCGTAACCAATATTCACACTTTGAGAACATCACGTATAACTTGTTCTCTCTTAGGGCCGCTAGGACTTTTCAGAATTGTTCCTGGTCTATTTTCGAGTACATTAGGATGTCATCAATGAGCACGATCGCGAAAGTGTCAAGACAGTCCTTGAACCCTCGGTTCATTAACATTATTAACACAGTTGAAGCATTGGTGAGGCCAAATGACATCACTACGAACTCATAGTGATCGTACCTTGTCCTAAATGGTGTCTTTGGTACGTCTTTTTCCTTAATTTTTATTTAACGGTAACCTGACTGCAGATTTATCTTAGAAAATATCGTTGCCTCTCTTTGTTACTCTAGGTAACACATACTCGTGGATATTTATATTAATATCATTTTCATGCTCTTAAGGTTGTGTCGTATGTCGATCTAACGACATGATGAAATATGGCACTCATCATCATATAGCATGCTCAATATGGAAAATATCATCATATTAAGGTAAACGTCACACAATCATCATGCTCATCATATTGTCATAAAGTGCATCAAGCATATCAAGTACGTCATTCATCGAAATATATATATACTACGCACATCATAAAGCATCATAACTCATACATCATCATATCTCGTACATCATCATAACTCATACATCATCATACACTAATATATGACATCATATGATACAACTCATACATCATTATATACTAGTATATGGCATCATACGATACAACTCATACATCATCATAACTTATCATCATCATATACTAACATACGACATCGTAAAACACAGTTCATACATCATCATAACTCATACAATTTTTAGCCTATCCTATAGTAAGGCCACTTACTTGGTTGGCCTTGGCTCAAGTACTCTCTAATTAGCTAAACATAAGCTCTCGTTCCTTGAGAGCTGCTTCCTACGGTGCCAGAGTTGGTTTCCTACCACACCGTTCACCACCTTCCATTAGTATATCACAATTAAATTACTAATAATTTAATAAATATGAAATACGACTCTAAAACGACCTCGATTACCTTAATTGGGGCCGAAAATGGATCTAGGACGGTTGAAACAGTGGAAACTGGGCTAAAACGGCAGTGGAGAACCGAAGCGTCGTTGGAGCGTCCAAACCGCTAAAGCCGAAGGGTTGCTTTCATAGCAACTGGACACGTGGCAGCACCAGAGTAGCCCATGTCGATGTAGGCGTCTCGGGTCGAGGTTCGGTTTGGGTTGGCTCACGGTCGCGTTTATAGCTAGGCTACTGACTGAGTTTCTGTTCACAGATTCGGCTGCGAGTGAGTTAGGCTGCGGGCTGGTTTGGTTGGGTCGAGGGAACTTGGGCCTCGGGTTTGTAGAGGCAAGCACGGATCGCGGATTGCGGGCTGGATTGACATTTGGCTACTGGTCCGAGGAGGAATTTGGGCTTTGGGTTCTACAAGTAGGCTGGAGACGGGTCACAGGCTAAACGATTAGGCTACAATGGGTTTGGGTCTCGGGTATTGGATTCGCGTCTGACCTAAATCCATTCGATTCGTCTTCCTTACCCAACTCAGCGCGATTCTCCGGTGTCCTTTTCTCTCTCCTCACTGCGACGGTTTCTGATGCCAGCTTCTTCATCTCTCTGTCATCATCTTCTTCTTCTCTCTCTCACAAAGTTTCATGGTTGTTGGACGTTTGTGGAGGTAGATCATAAATTCTTCCAAAAGTTCAATTTTTCAAATTCCCTCTCCGAGTTCGACGATGCACATTGTGAATCCTCTTTGGGTAATATACTAAGGTCGGTGAGGTCTTTCATGGTTGATCTATTTGGTTAAAATGCGAGGCTAAGGGTTTCGACGTCACGGGTTTCCCAGCTAGAGCTTTTCTTTAGTTTTCTCCTTCTCTCGAATTTCTTTTCGTCTCTTCTTTGGTTGTAGTTCTTCTGAGCGGTTTGGGGAGGTTGTTGACGTTCGTGTGGCCATGGTTGAAGGTTGAGGGAGGCATTTTTATGGGTTGGGGAACACGATTCCGCGCTGGTCGTTGAATTACCGGAGACTAAGTTTTTTTTTTTTATTATTTCGATTTGTTACATTATCTACCCCTAAAAAGAACTTTCGTCCTCAAAATTTTCAAACTCTTGTACTAATTGGGGGTATTATTCTCTTATTTCATCCTCCTGCACTCACCGTGTCCCCCTTGATATGGTGGCTCCGACACAACACCAAAACGAACGTAATGTCCCTGGTTGGGTAGCACTTTCACTTCTTGGGTTAAAATTCTATTGGTTTTTCTCGTAACTCAAATCTTCATTGAGTTGGAGGGGCTCGTAGTCTATTATGTGTATAGGGCTCGTCATGTATTTACTCTACATCTACACGTGAATTACCTCGTGTACTTCTGAGAGGTAGGGAGGTAGGGCTAACTTATACTCTACATACCAATTTGCTCGACAATTTTGGCAGGTCCAATGCATCTAGGACTTATTTGCCCTTACGTCTAAACCTCAAGAAGCCTCTTATGGGTGCTACCTTTAGGAATACTGGGTCCTCTACCTCAAACTCTAAGTTTCTACGTCTTACATTGACATAACTTTTTTTTTCTACGTTGAGCGGTACGCATTCTTGCTCAAATTTTTTGGATAGTCTCATTGGCGACTAGGACTAGCTCGGGTCCTACTAGCTTTCTCTCACATACCTCATCCCGACATAGCGGGGACCTGCACCGTTTTCCATAAAGGGTCTCGAACGGTGTCATTCAAATAGTGGCTTGAAAGCGCAACTTCCCTTAACGTCTAATATGCAAGAACATAGAATGTCCTCTAAGTTTTGGCGCTCAATTTGAACATCTGTTTGGGGGTGGAAGGAGGTGCCAAAGTCGAGCCGAGTACCCAATGCTTTTTTAAGTCCGAGCCAAAACGCTGACATAAAGTCTGGATCTCGATTCGACACTATAGACTCTAGAACTCCATGAGGTCTTACTATTTCTTCACATACAGTTGTGCCTAGTTATCAACTATATATTTGCCTTTCCAAAGTAAGAAGTGTGCCCACTTGGTCAACCTATCGATAATTATCCAGATCGTTGTATAGCCTTTAAGCGTTTTGGGTAATCCTACTATGAAGTCCATTTCTATGTTTTCCCACTTCCACTCTGGTATACTTAAGGGCTGTAACATCCTCGTTGTCTTTTGTCTAGGAGCTTTCACTTGTTGAAAAACTAAGCACTTGCTCATAAACTTGGTCACGTCCCTCTTCATGCTCTTCCACCAAAAATGTTGTTTTAAATCTTGGTACATCTTAGTACTTCTTGGGTGCATGAAAAATGGCAAGTTGTGAGCTTCCGTTAGTATCTCTTTCCTTAACTCCTCTATTGTCAGGACAAATAAGCGTCCCTGATCCAATAGTCCTTCATCTGAGGTCTTTGAGAATCCGTGTATTGGACTTTTGTCTAGCTGGCCTAGGACTTTCTGTACGTTAGGATCCTCTCGTTGGGAGGTAATAATTCTCTGACTAAGCGTAGGTTGCACTGTGAGTCTTGTCAACTATGCTATGATTCCCTCGGTCGCTATAGCTATGCTGGCTTGCTCAAATTCTCTTTGTGTCCTTACTTCCCTTGTAATGAGGGCCGAAGAGTAGGCCATCTTTCTACTGAAAGCATCTGCGACCACGTTTGCTTTTTCAGGGTGGTACTAGATATCTACATCGTAGTCCTTCACCAATTCTAGTCACCTTCTCTGCCTCATATTTAACTCTTTCTATGTGAAGAAATATTTTAAACTCTTGTGGTTGGTAAAACTTTGAGTTTTCTCTCCATACAAGAAGTGTCGCCAAATTCTTAGTACGAACACTACAGCGGCCAATTCTAGGTCTTGGGTAGGGTAATTCTTTTCGTATTCTTTTAGTTGACGGGACGAGTATGCAACAACCTTACATGTTGCATTAACACACATCCTAGTCCCTTCTTGGACGCGTCACTATAGATTACGTACCCTTTTGAGCTTTCAAGTACTGTGAGTACCAAGGCTGTACCAATCTCTCTTTTTGGTTCTGGAAGCTTGCCTCACAAGCATCATTTCATATAAATGATACCCCTTTTCTCGTTAACTGTGTCAAAGGCGAGACTATCCTAGCGAAGTCCTGCACAAACCATTGATAGTATCCTGCTAGTCCTAAGAAACTCCGTACTGATGTTATCGTAGTTGGGCGTTCCCACTTTGTGACTGCTTCAACCTTAGTGGGATCTATGGATACTCCGTCCTTGGTCACCACTTGTCCTAGGAAAAAGACTTGTCGTAACCAATATTTACACTTTGAGAACTTCGCGTATAACTTGTTCTCTCTTAGGGTGGCTAGGACTTTTCAGAAGTGTTCCTAGTGTTCCAAGTCTGTTTTTTAGTACACTAGGATGTCATCAATGAGCACGATCACAAAAGTGTCGAGACAGTCCTTGAACCCTCGGTTCATTAACATTATTAATACAGTTGGAGCATTGATGAGGCCAAATGACATCACTACGAACTCCTAGTGATCGTACCTTGTCCTAAATGTTGTCTTTGGTATGTCTTTTTCTTTAATATTTATTTAATGGTAACCTGACCGCAGATTTATCTTAGAAAATATCGTTGCCTCTCTGAGTTGATCGAATAAGTCTTCCATTCTAGGCAGAGGGTATTTGTTCTTTATGGTTCTCTTATTTAGCTCTCTATAATCGATGCATCGACGCATCGATCCATCTTTCTTCTTAACAAACAACACTGGTGCACTCTAAGGGGATACGCTAGGTCGAATGAACCCTTTATTCAGTAAGTCTTGTAAATACGCCTTGAGTTCCTTCAACTCTGTTAGCACCATGAGATAGGGTGCTTTGGAAATAGGCCCAGTTCCTAGCTCGTGTTCGATGACGAAGTCAACCACTCAGGAAAGGGATATTCCAGGTAGATCATTCGGAAATTCATCTGGGAACTTGTTAACTATTGACACGTTTTTTAGGGTCTTTTCTTTTCCTCTTACGTCTACAACACATGCTAATATAGCCCATCCGCCTTGTTGGACTAACCTATTTGCTTTCATCATCAAGACTACCTAGGGGGTAATCCCGGTACTCGTGTCTTTAAATTTAAAGGTAGGTCCCGCCAGTGACAAATATGTTACTTCCTTTTTTCAATAGTCTATACTAGCATGGTTTTCGGCTAGCTAATCCATGCCTAGTATGACGTCGAAGTCCATCATGTTTACTACCATCAGGTCAACGCTTAGAGTTTGGTTCCCTATGATTACTTGGTCATTCTTTACTCTATCCCTAGCTACTAAGTCTACCCCCAAAGGGGTGCTTACAGACATTTCATGCAATAAGGGTTCTAATTCAAACCCCATCTGTGATCCTTCTTGAGGTTAACTCTCTTCAGCCTCACCTCATCCTCTACCTCTAATAGAACATCGTCCCCTTCCTTGTCTTACTCTTTCGCGTGGTCTAGGCAGCATGGTTCAAGAAACCAAGATAGCATTTCTTAAGTCTAAGGTTCATCACTATGCATATATATTATTAAAAATACATATACTAAAGTCACATTATATTGCAAACAAAATCACTCAACATACAACAAATCACATCATACTCTATAATAAATACATTAAATATCACAACAATTTCAGTAATATCACTAGAAAAATGCATGCGAATTCGAAAATGTTTCTCTTTTCTTATCTTATGCAAGACGTACCTGATGGTGACGGGACATCGACGTTGGGACCATGGAATGTGTCAAGCCTACATCGTACGCTAGTCTACAGAATCTAAAACCTAGAGCTTTGATATTAACTGTAACGACCTTAAATTTTCACATACTTAGTATCGCTACTAACGTCTCATGTTCATCTATAATGTGGAAATATAACTCTTACATGAACATCATTTATAGCGTAAACTTTGAAAAACGCTTAAAACAACTTCTTATCTGGAAAACACAGTCATGGTCTTCCATCTAAAGAGGAGGGAAGAGAGATAGGAGAGAAATCTAGAGCTAAAACGTCGTAGATCGAGTTGCCCAACAAGTCAATTCTCTGCTTTTTTGGGTGAGCTATAGATTGAGAAGAATTTATAAATATTAAAGCCACACACTTAAAGACTTTCGTTCAAACAAATTCATTTAACTAGAGAGAAGTATTAGTTTTCCAACGAACTTTGGAGGCAAATAACTTAGGCTACAATTCACGAGAAGGTATGAAGTCAATGTCAAGATCTTCCTTGTAACACCATTTTTAAGTTTCATGAAGAAATCAAGGGGAGCAATACCATGATTGGAGCTGGCGAGATTGATGCCACACACTCAAAGATGTTCGTTCAAACCAACTCATTTAACTAGAGGTAAGTATTAGTTTTCCGACGAACTTTAGAGGCAAATAACTTAGGCTACAATCCACGAGAAGGTATGAAATCAATCCCAAGCTCTTCATTGTAACACCATCTTTAAGTTTCATGAAGAAATCAAGCGGAGCAATGTCATGATTGGAGCAGGTGAGAGGCGTTTTAAAACGGCGGCGCTATTGGACATGCGCGTCTTCTTCTTAAAAGAGGAAGAGGATGATGACGTGGCCAGTTAAGTTGAACCCGCCATGTCAAACTGAACCGTGACCCTCCCTATATTTTTCTTAATTTTAATCCTCTTCTAGACCAGTTGTCATGAAAACTTTATGGTTATAGAAACTAGACACCCTAAGGATTGTGTCAAAGAAAATTTGAAGCAATTAGGATACCAATTTCTCGAGAGCGGAGGTCCCGTACGTCAACTACGAGGTAAGTAACCATCTTAGACTTTTCTTAAGAAATACTTGTAGGAATTGCTTGAATTTTTATATAAACATTAAATCAAGTATGAATTAAATATATATGAAAGAAAAACATCAAGAACCATGAGTTAAGACCCTAAACCAATCAAATTTCTTGAGATTTAAGTAACATTAAAATAACCCACTAAATGAATTTCGGCCAAACTTTTAATTCTGATCATACTATGGTATGTTAAGATTATATATGCAATTTGATAGTCATTGCACAAAGTTGAGTAGTTAAACCAAATAACGGTATAAAATGACCATAATGACGTTAAGGCAACTTACCTTCGGTTCATGATCTAAATGACCTCTAAAAGCTATGAAACTTTGTAGTAGGCCCTTTTATTTTTTTTATTTTTTTAGTTATTATAATTGATGACATACTAAGTCTAAAAGGTATTGGAGCATTTTCAGAGGTCAAACCAAGAATTAGGTGGTAAAATGACCAAAATGTCGTATGCCCTTTTAAGGTATTTCAAGGTCTAAACCCCTCTAAATGACTTACTACTTCTTACAATGCCTATTCATAAGGCATAAAGATATTTTCAAGATTTCAAGTTGTTAAAAATTAGATGCTTTGATACCATGCAAAGAATGAGAAACATAACTGAGATCGAAAGTCCAATTTTCATTAATGTTCATGTTTAAATAGGATACAAGCAACCAACTAAATCGTAGAAATAAAAGAAATCCATAATCTCATTGTTTCATTTTTTATTCGCAATAACTATATTTATTTTCAAGCACGAGTTTTTGTCGGTAAAAAAGAAATCAAATGGATTTAAGGGGGCTTTTCAGAACGTATCAATAAGTAGACCCATGCTTCAAGTAGTTTCATGCCATAAATAAACACGAACACTCAAGAAATCCATCGGACAGGCTAAATGAAGTTGAGAAGGCTAGTGACATTGATCCACAAGACTAAATGAACTAATGTGTTCTATAGGATATACTATAAATAAAAATTAGTACATTCCCCGGGACACAACCAATTTCTAAAAGGGAGGAAAAATCCTAAATAATGACCACTCTATAAAATATATTTCATAACTAATCTTATATCCTAAATCAAATTTCTTAATACAAGTTAATTAGAACAATTTTGAAACCTAAACCAAGTTAGAGCCTAAGAAACGTTTAAAGGGATTACTTCAAGTAATTCTTCCCAAAACTCAAGACTCTTCTATAATTATCTAAAGAACTCATTATGACTTCATGAAATTCTAAATGACTCAGGTATGTTACTAAGTTTTGTAGAGCTTAAAAATGCATGATACGACTTATGTTTCCAGAAATTACAAAACTTAGAATTTACATAATGTTGAAGACTGAGAACCAAGAAAAATACTATACAAACTCTACAACTACCAAGGTAAGAAAAACACTAGGTACCACTCAAGAATAAGGGACCAAGGTCCTTAAACTAAGAAAATCAAGAAACTCCTAAGACCTCCCACGGTATAGCATGTTCCTAACTTAGACTTCGTAGCTTTCAATGTATGAACCCTTAACTGTAGGTATTGAGACTATGCCGCTTGGAATGTATGAAGTGCAATGATTGACTTGTTTGTAATAATTATATCAATTGACACAACTTCTCCTACCGTGCATAACAGTGCAACTCTAAATATATAGTTGAGTGACCTATAGTTAACAATAAAAAAAAATTAATTAAAGAGTTTAATTATTTAATTTTGTGTCCTTGAATCTTATAATCTATATGTTCATAAGTTCTCTTTAATAACCCATATGCTCATAACACTAAAAGGTTCACTTTAGTTAAAAAGAAAAATTAAAATTTAGTATATAAGATTAAATATAAAGAAGAAAATAGATCTAATTTAAAGTGTTCAAATAAATATTTAATATATTAAATACAAATAGAAAAAAATATATTTAGTTTAAAAGGTTTATTGAATATATTAAATATAAATAGACAAAATAATAATAATAATCTCCGGTGTTCACATTAATATTTAATATATTAACCATATTAAACATAAAAGCAAAAAATATATTTATTGTATCACACTTCCATTCTTGGATGAGAATCTCCCGATTATACCCCAATCATAACTCCGTATCATTTTTCAACATAAATGATGCACATGTCACCTTTTGATCATCCAGACAGTTCATTAATAAGAAGATTGTCTTAATTGATGATTGTGGCAATTGATGATTGCCACAATTGTGTTTTTGTTGGGTCTCAGGAGGCACCATTAAAGGTACGAGGATCTATCCCTTGAAATCCTTCATACAGTGCTTCTCACAATGATTGCGTACTGTTGGTCTGCTGGATGGTCACCACCATTTGCATCCCAACCTAGAATGATTCCCACATCGTGGTAGTCATGGGGTCAATTCTAGACGTTGGTGCCACTAGGGGTGGCACTGCTGTGTCGGTTTGAGTAACTGATCCTTCACGAGGTGGACTCCCTCTACCTCTACCCCATCCTCTAAGAGGGGGTCATCTACTTCCCCTACACCCCCTTCCACGTCCTCTAGGTGACATGATCTATAATCAACACGTAATTACTCTTAAGTGAGGATCTCTTGGTACAAAAAATATGTCATACACTATATCATTATAAACACACAACTCATTCAACAATATCACACTTGACAATAACATTCAATATCTTTTTTTATTAATTTACGTATGACGTACTTGACGGCGACGGACCATCTGCGGTGGGACCATGGAACGTACTAAAACTACCTCGTATGCTAGACAACAGAATTTGTAACGTAGGGCTTTGATACCAATTGTAATGACCCTATTTTTCTACTAAAATAGAGTCGCTACGATGTGAATGACCTGACCTGACATTTTTTTGCGAAAACATTCATTTAAATAATTCATAACACACGATGTCATGGACTTAAACATACATAATAAAACCTTAAAACAAAAAAACTAAAAATAAACGACATGAAATTTGTATAAAACAAAAAACGATTAAAATGATGCCCTAATCTAACTTAAGGACTACAAAATAAATAAAATGCAACTTATCCTAACACAAGTTCCATGGTTTTGAAATTGGGGTTATGAAATGGAGTCACATACTGGTGGGACCTATCATTAAAAACATCATGTATAATACTTCTGTACACATGGCCCACACGTGCGAACGTGAATCCACAAGATGGGCTCGTACGCCTCCTAGGCCTGCTGGTCGGGCTAGCACTCGCTAATGCGCTATTGCTGGACACCCAGAGGGAATAGCAGTCGTCGTAGCATTATGGCGAACATGATGATCATAATCAGTATCATGGTCTACGTGTCCGTACTCACCATAATGGAGAAGTATCTCGATGCACGTGAACACAATTATTGATCAGGTCTCCATACTTTCTACCATAGGTGGAAATTCAAACGTAGAAGTATAAAAATATATATTTATATTAAAGTATAAGCATAAACTTTTAAAAATTACTGCATAGCATAGTGAATAATCATGTTAGTATATGTTATTAACTCTCGATTATCCTCTTTTCAATAAAGAACTCCCAAATCCATAGTGTCTTTCATTATCTAAACACCAGTTTTAAGTGGTTTTAACTCCCACCATATGGTCGATTAAAACTAACCATTATCTCATTTGCTTCTATTGAAAGGGTCCAAACATTATTTTCTGAGTTGTATAGTTGTCCGTAATAAGTAGTCAACTTTTTAGCAGCCAATATTAAGATTAAAGAGCTTGATGTATTGCTAAAAGTAGGATATAAATACTATTCAATCAATTCTAAAAAAAAAAACATAGAGATTTGAAATTCTAATTTCCACTATACTATTCAATCAAGTGGTTTTTTCTTTTTTTTTTTCTTTTTTCTTTTAGGCGGGTTTTATAACATTATATCATAATATAGAATAAATTTGTATTTATAAATTAGTATATCATAATGCTTTGATGTAGTTGGTTTATCATGTTAGTCTAACATATTAAAGTTTTCTAGTTCGAGCAATATATAGGATAGTGGAAAACTGTTATGAAAAATTCCTACGCCTATTTTTTAAAACATTAAAATTTATAATTTTTTTTTTTTGGAGAACAATTTTGCATAATTAAGCTTAGTTTTACATAAAATAATTTAAATTTACTCCTGCTATTTTAAACTAGTTAAGTCTAATTATACATAAATAATTTAAACTTAACTCTAAAAACTTAAACTAGTTAAAAGGTATAATTTAATTATATTTCTAATATTTTAAGATGGCTAAGCCTAATTATACACAAATAATTTAAGACTCTGAAAATTTAAATTAGTTAAAAGGTAGTCCTACTAACCTTAAACTCAAAATTCCTACTAACCTTAAACTCAAAATTTGAATTAGTTGACTACCTTTAAATGCTTTCGAATAGTTGAAATTAGAAGGAAAGGGGCGAGTTATGAGACCCAAGTCGGATTAGACAGAATGCTGACTTGAAGTCCTCAGAAAATGTATTCTCCGACTGGCTTCAAACCTTTCAAGTGGGATGATAAAATGAAGTAAGGTGTCTCCATTTTACACCGGAGGCCTACTTCTAACTTCAGGGATGTGGGACAATGTCAATTTTTTTCTTCTAATTTCTTGGTTATTACATCAAGTTAGTTAGATAAACTCAATCATGAACCAACTTTATTCATAAAATTTTCATTTATTATTTGAACCAAATCCAACCCAAATAAGTTCACAATCCAACCCAAACTATAGAGTTGAGTTGATCGAATTTTTCTGATCATCGAGTTTTTTGAACATCCCTATTGTGTATTATATTTAATATTGGTCAATTTATGCCTAATAAAAATCATTTTAAATTGACATGTATATTTATATAACCTTGGTTGGTATGTTAAGAAATAGGTCAACCTTTCAAAGTGAAGGGAACAAAGACATGTGAGTGGGATAATCCTATACCATTAGTTTGTATAAAACTGAATCGCTAAATATTTAATCTCTATTTATAAATTCATTAATTGAGAAGATTAATATTTCACAGATGATCATATGTGACTTGATTTTAATTTTTAGTGAGTTATGAACTCTTGTCTATGAGGGTTATCCTTTTATTTGTATGGGTGAGAATGACTTTCGTAACCTAATTATTATGCATGCCATTTTCAGTACTTGACCAAACGGGAGATGGGAACATAATTTCACGAGATGACTTTCACCCATTCTCATATATGGTAAGTAGATGAGTAGTTTCCTTTAGTGTTGATTTTGAGATTTGAACAATGGGGCCCACCCCTCTTACGGGCTCCAGAGGGACTTAGTTTATGATTGAATCATAAACAAATGGTTCATTAGAGAATCAGTGGTATTAAGGTAAAAAATATAATTAAGGGGTATAACGAACTTTTGACCCAGCTGTAATTACGAAAAAATTGTGAATGATTGACTTGCTTGTAATGATTATATCAATTGACACAACTTGTTCTACCGTGCATAAAAGTGCAACTCTAAATATATAGTTTACGAATGAAAATTGATTAATTAAGACCTTAATTTAGTTAAAAGAAAAATTTGAAGAGTACAAATTAAAATTTAATCTAAGAAAATAGATCTAATTTGAAGGGTTGGAATAAATATTTAATATGTTAAATAAATACAAATGGAAAAAAATATATTTAATTTGAAGTGTTTATTTAATATAGTAGATATATTAAATATAAAAAGATAAAAAAAAAAAAAAAAAAAAAACTTAATCTGAACCGTTCAGATTAATATTTAATACATTAACTAGATTAAACATAAAAGCTAAAAGTATGTTTATTGTATCACACTTCCATCTTGGCTGAGAATCCCCCGGTTATCCCCCGACTATAACTCCGCATCATTTTTTAGTATAAACGATGCACAAGTCACCTTTTGATCATCCAGACAGTTCATTTATAACGACTCGAAATTTTCTAATTAATTTAAGGTCGCAACTGTATACATATCATAAATGTTGAGTGCGGAAATACTTCATTTAAACTTTCATGAATCATAACCTTCAGCTTAAAACACAGTCATGGACTTACGTGTTTCGAAAACACCTTTAAAAATAACACAACAAAAGGCTAAATAAAATAAATGAATGTTTAAATTAAAAACATCCTATCCTAGTCTAAGTCAAAAAAAAAAAAATAAATACGACTACTCTATGCATGTGCTATAGTCTCGAGTTGCGATGCCGTCGCCAGCCGTACAGGAATGCGTTGCCTCAATCTGAAATAAAGGTAGCACGTGGCTTGAGTATTTTAAGAAATACTCAGTAAGTGACCTCACTATTGGGGGTTAAATGCAAGAACATGCGAATGCAATGACGAGACCTACATTTAAATCCATTTTCCTACGGTACTGTCCTAACGGGTAATTTGGACGTCTATCATATACTCTACACATAGCCCATACGTGCAAGTATGGACTCACCAGTCAGTTCGCACACCGCTGGGCCACCTTCCTTGTTAAACGAGCATACTCCGGAAGCTCCTTAGGCCAGACACCAGTTAGAACTAGTAACCGTCACCACAACATTAGGTTAACCATAATGATCGTACCCCTGCCTGACCGTCGCAGCATTGTGAAAAACATAATGATCGTTTTCCTGCTTGGTCATCGCAGCATTATGATAACCATAATGATCGTATTCCTGCCTCCTAACGTATTCGTCGGTACTATCGTGAAGGGTAAGGGGTATCCCCCAATGCATGAGCACACAATAATGCATGAAGTCCCAATATTTTTTCATTTTCATTATCATTTAATACAACTCCACTAGCGTTCCGTACATCCCATATCATTTTTCATATCACTTATCATATCTTTCATGCATACGCTGGGGTTGTATTTCATGCTAGTTCGTCGTTTTGCATGTCAATCATATCATATCATTCAAATTACATAAGTGTATCATAATCATAACATTTCATGCTTCCAAGCATAATAATTTTCATCAGATACGTATCATGCCATAACATATCGCATCACAATATATTCATATCATAAACATGTCAATTTATCACATATCTTACCATAACATATTTCATATCGTCTTTATATTATATCACAATATATATACATCCATCATTCACATGTCATATCATAATCATATCATATCGTAAACACTTCGTGGTCATATCGTTCCCTAACTTATCATAGCCTCAACATTCTTATACCTATCACAGTCATTTCGTTACATCAACGTACCCTAACGTTATCGTTCTATCAATCTATCATGATCCTATCTCTTTCTACCCATAACCTAACTATATTCTTTTATCAACCTCTCATATCCATAGTACTTCAAGATGAAACCTAACCTTCACGTTTCATGAACAAATCTTACTTCTACGATTCACAAATAATTCACACATATCAGTATATATGACACCTGCAAAACCACGGGCATGTGTCAACATAAAATATAACCATGTCAATAGTAAGGTCACTTACCTGGTTCGCTTAAGTTGTCACGAATATATCCTTAATGAAAGTTCGATTCTGTCCCTTGAAATCCAAGTCAACCTACGTGAGCCCATGACATCAGTTTCAAGTTTGAACCCTATAAAATTATTTCTCTAGTTTAGATTGATTTATTGTTAAAAGTAAATGTTAGGTACCTAATAATTATATTTTTATTAAAAAGCTTGTTTTCTATGATTTTGTATAAAACAATTGATAGAGTTATTTTGGGTCTATATTTACTTTTCTTTCTATATTTAGTTTAAGTTTTTTAATACTCAAATCTTCCTTCTTTTTTTTCTTTATTTGTATTTACTCTATTGCCTTTTAATTATGTTCACATGTGTTCCAAATTTCGAGTGGATCCCTATTTTCAAATCTTTCCTTATCTCCTTGTTTCCTTTTGTTTGACATGATTAACGTTTAGTTTCTAACTCAAACCTAAACCATTGTAATGATTTAATGAAGATCTAACTACAGTAGGGTGATTTCAAAAAAAAGAAATAGGATAAGAGAAATGAAGATTTAATATATACCTTAATGACCATATCTATCTTCATGTAAATCTATCTATAGGTGAATCTCAACTAGGTAAGAGCCGTTCTCATTTTTTCATCAGTAAATCTAACAATTGTTGTTTTTCTGTTCTTTTTTCCAACGGTGACTTTCTCGGCAAAGGATGGGTTGAGGAGAGATAACTGAGGAAAGAGATTACTTAGGAAAGACATAAGAGGTTAGTGAAGAGAAGTGGGGGAGGGTTGTTTCTTCTTCTTTTTGTTTATTTATTATTATTTTTTCATAACATAATCTTATTTTATAATTATTTTTAGTTGTTTATTTGTTTATGATTTTTTTAGACTATTATATCATTCATAGGAAAATTGTCTCAATGGACCATTTTGACAATTGTACCTTTGTTGGGTCACCTAAGGCACCATTAAAGGTGTGAGAATCTATCGCTTGAAATCTCGCATACCTCGCTTCTCGCGGGGATTGCGTACTGTTGGTCTGTTGGGTGGTCACCATCGTTTGCATCACAGCGTAGAATGATTCGAAAATCAGGGTCGTCATGGGGTCCATTCAAGTAGCCGGTGCGTCGCTGGAGGTGGACTCCCTCTACCCCTACCCCGTCCTTTAACAGGGGTCGTCTTTTTTCCGTACGCCCTCTTCCACATCCTCTAGGTGACATGATCTATAGTCAACACATAATTACTCATGATAGACAAATGACTCAGTCAACAATAGAACACTCAACAATAACATTTTTTTTTTCTATTTGATATGCATGACATGACCTTTTTGTGTGAAAAATTCATTTAAATAAACACGATGCCATGGACTTAAACATTCACAATAAAACCTTAAAAAAAATAACGAAAAATAAACAACGTGAAATTTATATAAAACAAAAAAAAGAATAAAACAATGTCCTAATCTAACTTAAGGACTACAAAATAAATAAAATGCAACTTATCGTAACACAAGTTTCATGGTCTTTAATGTGACTTGTGGGCCGTGTGTAGGAACCCCTGTACTCAATAAGTGGCCCGACTATTGGCGTTATGAAATGAAGTCACATGAAATGTAGTCATCAACTGGACAAGAGTTCATTTCATTCTCTTGAAGGCTTTCTAGTTCAGGCTAAATTAGATGTGTAATACTTCTTTACACATGGGCCACACCTACGAACATGGGCCCACTAGGCAGGCTCGCACGCTCCCTACGCCTACTTGTCTGGCTAGCACTCGCTGAGAGTTGTTGCTGGACACCCATAGGGAATAGCGATTGTCGTAGCATTATGGTGAACAAGATGATAACAATCAGTCTCATGAAGTACGCGTCCGTGCTCATCATAATGGGGCAGTATCTCGATACACATGAACACACATTATGCATCAGGTCCCCATACTTTCCATCACAGTATGCTAAGTAGGAATTCAAACATAAAAGTATAAAAATATTATATTTATATTAATGTATTTGCATAAACTTTAAAAAATGACTGCATAGGGCAGTGGATTAGTGTGTCTAACTTTGGATTAGAAGGTTGTGGGTTTGACCCCCTTTGTAGTCAACATAAAACTTTTAGGGTCAACAACATTATATGAGTCATAGTCACTTACGTGACTCATCCACACACCCCTTACTTGCAATTACGGGACCTATCATATCCTACTAGGACCCGAGCCTCCTTTTCTTATAGGGCGAGCATTCTCTAGTAGCTCTCAGTGCCGGACACCCGTTAGGGGTACAAGGTCACAACAGTTTTTTCATTTTTATTATTGTTTAATACAATCCCGCTAGCGAACATATCATATCGTTTTTCATATCATTTCTCATATCGTTTATCATACTTTCATGCATACGTCGAGATCGTATTTTATGCTAGTCATATCATTTCTATATGCATATCTTAGTTCACGTCGTTTCATGAATGTATCCTAGTCTTACCATTATAGGAACGCATCCTAACCATATCGTTTTATTTACAAATTCGAGTCATACCGTTATAGGAACGTATCCTAACCATATCGTTCTATCATTCTATCATAATCATATCCTTTTCTATACATAACCTAACCATATGCTATGTCAATGATATCTTAGTCATATCGTTCCATTACATTTATCGCATCCTTCTCGTATCCTATCTCACAGATATCATTGAACACATGATGATGTACGAGTTATCATATCATTCACGTATCATAACGTATACATAACATATCATAGTCATATCGACTCATAAACAATTCACACATCCATATCGTTCTATCATTCTATGATAATCATATCCTTTTTTATACATAACCTAACCATATGCTATGTCAATCATATCTTAGTCATATCATTCCATTACGTTTATCGCATCCTTCTCGTATCCTATCTCACAGATATCATTGAACACCTGATGATGTACGAGTTATCGTATCATTCACGCATCATAACATATACATAACATATCATAGTCATATCGATTCATAAACAATTCACACATATGAAGTTTATGACACATGCAAAACCACAGGGCACGTGTCAGCATCAAATATAATCATGCTGATAGTAAGGCCACTTACCTGATTAGCTTAAGTTGTTGTCACTAATTTAAAGTTCGATTCTATCCTTTGAAATCCAAGTCAACCTATGTGAGCCCATGACATCAATTTTAAATTCGAACTTTTACAAAATTATTCCTTTAATTTATAATGATTAGGTTAGATTTCATGTGAACATTAGAATATTTGCATGAATAAATGTCCGGGAGTATTTTATATTATATTATATTTATTTTTATATATATATGGAAGTTACTGATATATAAAAGAAATTAATAAAGTTATTTTATGTTACATTATTATGTACTTGTCCTCACTTATTTCTTTTGCTTTATGCTTTATGGTTTAGTTCTTTTCACCCTATCTCCATTTTTCTTTTTATATTTAGTTTTAAATTCTATTTATTGAATCTTCCCTCTTTTTTCTATTGGTCTTGGTTTATATTTTCTTTTCTTCCCGTATTTAATTTTAGTTTTTAATTCTTTTGTTTCATTTGGAGCTCTTTTTACTAAATCTCCATTTTTTTTATATTTAGTTTTAATTTTTAAGTATTTTATCCTAAATCTTCAATACTTCTAAATCTTATTTTTTTTTCGTTTAATTTTGTTTAGCAGTTTAATTCTTTTGGATGAGAGTCCCACAACTAATTTAGGGAATGATCATCGGTTTATAATCAAATAATACTATCTTCATTCGTATGAGGCCTTTTAGGAAAGCCCGAAGCAAAGCTTATGCTCAGAGTGGATAATATCATACCATTGTGGAGAGTGTGTTCATCTAACATGTATCAGAGCCATTTTATTCTCTCTCTAGCATAACTGATAGTTGGAATAAGAGCTATTTTTTTATTCTTTCTCTAGCTTTGTATGTGAATCTTTTATGATCTATTTTTTTATTCTCTCTAGCATAAATGATAGTTAGAGTAGGGGTTGAAGAGCGATATTTGAGGAAGGAGTCCTAAGATATCAGTAAAGGAAGGGATGAGTTAATTATTTATTTATTTCTTTATTATTGTTATAATTATTATTTTTTGTAAGTTGTTACAATTAAAAAGCAGGACCTATGGCTCAAAATAACCATGAAAGCCTTCAAATGTGTAATACTATTCAATTAATTCTAGAATTAAAAAAAAAAGATTTAAAATTCTAATTTTATCATTCTTTTTACTCCTCAATTTTATAACATTATATCATAATATAAAACAAAATTTCCACATCATTTGGTCTTGTGGTGTAGTTGGTTATCAAGTTTGTCTAACATACAAAGGTCTCCGGTTCAAGTCTCGATGATGCCACAGTTTGTTCGCTAGTAATATTGTTCTTTCTCATGTGGTTGAATGATTTTATGCATAATATTTTAAAAGACCTCACAGTCACTCATAACTACCATATTGAAACTTAAAGAAAATCTTTGAAACATTATCTTTCAACTCCTATACTTGAGAGAACTTTTGTTTCTTGAAGTGTATCTTTTGTCTTTTGTTACCTTAATCTGTTCCTTATATTTAATAAATAAATGCATGAGGCTTCATGCATTCCCCGTGACATAGTCTTAATACTTACATCCAAGGCTTCATGCATTCCCCGTGACATAGTCTTAATACTTACATCCAAGGCTTCATGTGTTCGGTGCGATACAATTTGTATACCTATGTCCAAGGATTCACGGGTTCCTTGTGACATAGTTTAAGTACCTACACCCAGGTGTTCATGCGTTTCCAACGACGTAGTCATTGTCGTAAGACCATATTGCACTACCCATCGGGAGGTCTTTAAAATATCTCGGGTTCTCGTTCAATAGTTTTTTGTTAAGTCTTGAAGTACAACTAAGGAAAAATTCTTAACAAGTACACCCTAATCCATATGAGTCATAAATATTTTTCTATATGCATAAATCTTTCATAAGTATCTTGTCACTTGGTAATCATAAAAACCTTGATTTCTTATCAAGTGTCTTGAGGGGTAGTTACATACTTTCTCTCTTAGCTCATTTCCCTAAGTTGTTATAATCTCCTTAAAATCTTTCATACTTACCCTTATATTGTAAATGAGTCTCATAAATTTTTTTTTTGAGTATTTAAGGTTTTGAAAACATCCTAGAATTCTTATAGGGATATTTTGGTCATTTACCATCGCAAAACTTGGTTTAAATCATCAACATATTTCAATGGCCTTGTAACATAAGTCTCCTCATTCAATTAAATGTCATTTAGGGGTCACTTTGCTCATAAGCCAGCTATATATAATTATAGGGAAATTTTAGTCATTTTACATCTACCCTAGGTTTAGCCTTTTATCATAATCTAATTATCATCAAATTTCATACATAACCTTATCATATCATATTGAGTCTTCTCCTAAAATTTCATGAAAAATAGAATCCATTTAGTATGATTGTGGTTTAGGCGCATTGAAATCAACATTCATGTGGACAATAATGATGGAGAACTTAAATACTTACCTCAACCTCAATTTCAATTTTCTCACTTTCTTCTAGATGACTTGCTTTCTTCGGACAACAAGATCAATAGTTTAATCAGTTTCCTTCATTACATTGTCCTCCAAGTCAAATTTTTTTTAAGCCTAGCTAAAGGTCCAATGATGCACTTTTTTGTCCATACATCTTCAAGGTCTCATTTTAACATTTTTTCATTCGTTATATGAAAAGGCAACACAACCAAAGGGGGCTTTTTTATATTTTTTATTTTTTTTAATATTGTGACTCCTCCCAAATCAATCTTAAATCATTCCTAAATTTAAGATATCTTAAAAATCTCAAACTCCCATCCATGTTTATAAATATTTATAAAACTTTGACCATGATCATAATATCTCATCCACAATGTGGCTCGATTGTAACTTTAAAAATTTTCAATTAGTGTTAGGCACGGAGGTTTTCTACATCTCACGACTTCCTGAGCTTAGCTCACATTAAAGTCATTTATGTCATTCATAAATCAGTTTAGGTATACAATGTTTCAACTTTTACTGTGTTAGCTTTTTTTTCTTTTTTTTTTTTTTTTTTCTTTTTTTTTTTTTTTTTTTTTTTTCACACCATACTTATATTTCATATTTACATACTTCATAGTGACAAAATTTCCTTTCGACAATACCACTTTTAATATCTGTAGCAGACTATAAGATGCTGTCGTCTATCAAGTTTTCTTGGTCGTTTTCATTTGAATCTATTTAATCGTCAGTATACGTTGATACATTTTTTACCATCTCTATGGTCATAACATTGCGTATTTTAACTATGTTCAAGACCTCTGACGGAAACATCTAACCTTTGTTAGAAAAATCATTTTCATGCATAAAATAACTCGTGAAGGATCATAAACAAATTGTTCATTAGAGAATCAGTAGTATGTAAGGTGAAAGATGTAGTTACAGGGGTAAAATAGACTTTTGACCCAACCGTAATTATGAACAACTCGTGAAGGATCGATTTGCTTGTAATATTTATATCAATCGACATAACTTGTCCTACAGTGCATAAGAGTGCAATAGGTCTATAGTGGAGTGATCTATAGTTAATGAAGGGAAATTGATTAATTAAAAAGTTTAATTAATTAGTTTTATATCATTGGAGCTTATAATATGTAAGTCCATAAGGTCCCCTTGTTAGCTCATAGTAATGCTCAAAGTGTAACGACCTTAAATTTCCACATACTCAGAGTCGCTACTAACGTCTCATGCTCATCTATAATGTGGAAATATAACTCTTACATGAACATCATTTATAATGTAAACTTGAAAAAATGATTAAAACAACTTCTTCTCTCGAAAATACAACCCTGGTCTTACATGTTTAAATACGAAATACTGACATTTAGAATTTAGAGAAAATAAAAGAAATACGAAGTAATTTAAAACAATGAAATGTATAACAAACTATTCTAACCTAAACCTTGAAATTTAAATATGAATCTACCCTATGCATATGCCACAATCTTTGCTCGCGATGCCGCCGTCCTCCATACAAGTGCGCCTTGCCTTTACCTAAAAAATAATGTGGCACACGACCTTAGTATTTCGAAGAATACTTAGTAAGTGGCCCCACTATAGGAGGTCATGCAAACGCAAACACATGCAATCATGATTTAAGGACCTATCTCTAACATCATAGGGGTGACCTTCAGTCTCGGAAAAATTGGATGTGAAGTACTTCCCTACACACGATTCACACGTGCGAGTGTGAATCCACAAGGCGCTCGCACATCCCCTAAACCCTCTGGTCAAGCTAATGTCATATGCCTCAGGAACACCCTCATCTGTGCACATTCGCACTCATCATCATATTGTGTGCGTCCACACTCATCATCTCTAGGGGAAGTAGCCCTATGCTTATAAACATACAACATGCATGAGGTCCCTCTAAATTCATCATAATATCTCTTCTAACACAACCCTCTAGTCGCATCTCTTTGTTACTCTAGGTAACACATACTCGTGGATATTTATATTAATATCATTTTCATGCTCTTAAAGGGTTGTGTCGTATGTCGATCTAACGACATGATGAAATATGGCACTCATCATCATATAGCATGCTCAATATGGAAAATATCATCATATTAAGGTAAACGTCACACAATCATCATGCTCATCATATTGTCATAAAGTGCATCAAGCATATCAAGTACATCATTCATCGAAATATATATATACTACGCACATCATAAAGCATCATAACTCATACATCATCATATCTCGTACATCATCATATCTCGTACATCATCATAACTCATACATCATCATACACTAATATATGACATCATATGATACAAATCATACATCATTCATTATATACTAGTATATGGCATCATACGATACAACTCATACATCATCATAACTTATACATCATCATATACTAACATACGACATCGTACAACACAGTTCATACATCATCATAACTCATACAATTTTTAGCATATCCTATAGTAAGGCCACTTAGCCTTGGCTAAAGTACTCCCTAATTAGCTAAACATAAGCTCTCGTTCCTTGAGAGCTACTTCCTACGGTGCCAGAGTTTGTTTCCTATCACACCGTTCACCACCTTCCATTAGTATTTCACAATTAAATAACTAATAATTCAATAAATGTGAAATACGGCTCTAAAACGACCTCGATTACCTTAACTGGGGCCGAAAATGGATCTAGGATGGTCGAAACAGTGGAAACTAGGCTAAAACAGTAGTGGAGCCACCGAAGCGTCGTCGGAGCATCCAAACCGCTCAAGCCGAAGGGTTGCTTTCATAGCAAATGGACACGTGGCAGCACCATAGCAGCCCATGTCGATTTGGGTTGGCTCACGGTCGCGTTTACGGCTAGGCTGATGATAAGAATCACGGTGTTCCAAAAGATTAAAAAAACTATGTCAACAATAAAATTCGAACCTAAGCACAAAGAGCAGTGGAGCCACCGAAGCGTCGTCGGAGCATCCAAACCGCTCAAGCCGAAGGGTTGCTTTCATAGCAAATGGACACGTGGCAGCACCATAGCAGCCCATGTCGATTTGGGTTGGCTCGCGGTCGCGTTTACGGCTAGGCTGATGATAAGAATCACGGTGTTCCAAAAGATTCAAAAAACTATGTAAACAATAAAATTTGAACCTAAGCACAAAGAGCTCAATTGATTACACGTCTGCCGCATTAGCCACTCAAGCACATCAACGTTTGTTAGAAAAAACTATGTTTAATTTGATAAATTATGTAAAAGTCAAATGGTCAATTTGACTTATTCTTTGTGGAGATTAAAGGGGATCGGGAATAAATCCCGTCCACAAACATCTCGAATAAATCCCGTCCACAAACATCTTTTGTTGGGAGACTATAAATACCCACAATATGTTATGTAAAAATAAGATTCGTGGATGAATGTAATTCAGATCTCAAATTGAGACGTTTCCCTTAGAAATCCGAGCATCATATTTTCCATTTCTAAGTTTCAAGCAATTCTTGTAGTAGAATTGCACCCGAGCCATTCAATCAAGCCTTGATCAAGTTAGATTGTGTAGTGACTCGATTTAGAACATGGTTTCCAAATCTTGCTTCTAGATCTTCGATCGTAAGAGGTAATCTAATTCTAGCCTTATCTCTTGGTTGATCCAAATTTCGTATAAGGAGGTGTTAATTACTTTGATTCAAGGGTTCTTGCTTCAACATAAGCTTGGATCGTTGGGTTGAGGATTAGGGTTGCCTTATCAGCTGCTGACTGGGTTTCTGTTTACAGATTAGGCCACGAGTGAGTTAGGCTGCGGGCTGGTTTGGTTGGGTCGAGGGAACTTGGACCTCGGGTTTGTAGAGGCAAGCACGGGACGCGGGTTGCGAGTTGGATTGACATTTGGCTATTGGTCCGAGGAGGGATTTGGGCTTTGGGTTCTACAAATTTTTAGTACGAACACTACAGCGGCCAATTCTAGGCCGTGGGTAGGGTAATTCTTTTTGTATTCTTTTAGTTGACGGGAGGAGTATGCAACAACCTTACATGTTACATTAACACACATCCTAGTCCCTTCTTGGACGCGTCACTATAGATTACGTACCCTTTTGAGCTTTCAGGTACTGTGAGTATCTTGCTGTTACCAATCTCTCTTTTAGGTTCTGGAAGCTTGCCTCATGAGCATCATTCCATATAAATGATACCCCTTTTCTCGTTAACTATGTTAAAGGCGAGACTATCCTAGTGAAGTCCTGCACAAACCATCGATAGTATCCTGCTAGTCCTAAGAAACTCCGTACTAATGTTATCGTAGTTGGGCATTCCCACTTTGCGACCGCTTCGACCTTAGTGGGATCTATGGATACTCCGTCCTTTGTCACCACTTGTCCTAGGAAAAAGACTTGTCGTAACCAATATTCACACTTTGAGAACTTCACGTATAACTTGTTCTCTCTTAAGGTGGCTAGGACATTTCAGAAGTGTTCCTAGTGTTCCAAGTCTGTTTTTGAGTACACTAGGATGTCATCAATGACCACGATCACGAAAGTGTCTAGACAGTCCTTGAACCCTCGGTTCATTAACATTATTAATATAGTTGGAGCATTGGTGAGGCCAAATGACATCACTACGAACTCATAGTGATCGTACCTTGTCCTAAATGCTGTCTTTGGTATTGTCTTTTTCTTTAATCTTTATTTAATGGTAACCTGACCGCAAATTTATCTTAGAAAATATCGTTGCCTCTCTGAGTTGATCGAATAAGTCTTCCATTCGAGGCAGAGGGTATTTGTTCTTAATGGTTCTCTTATTTAGCTCTCTGTAATCGATCCATCTTTCTTCTTAACAAAAAACACTGGTGCACTCTAAGGGGATACGCTAGGTCGAATGAACCCTTTATTCAGTAAGTCTTGTAAATACGCATTGAGTTCCTTCAACTCTGTTAGCACCATGTGATAGGGTGCTTTGGAAATAGGCCCAGTTCCTAGCTCGTGTTCGATGACGAAGTCAACCACTCAGGAAGGGGATATTCCAGGTAGATCATTCGGAAATACATCTGGGAACTTGTTAACTATTGACATGTTTTCTAGGGTCTTTTCTTTTCCTCTTTCGTCTACAACACATGCTAATATAGCCCATCCGCCTTGTTGGACTAACCTATTTTTCTTTCATCATCAAGACTACCTAGGGGTAATCCCGGTACTCGTGCCTTTAAATTTAAAGGTAGGTCTCGCCAGTGGCAAATATGTTACTTCCTTTTTACAATAGTCTATACTAGCATGATTTCGGCTAGCTAATCCATGCCTAGTATGACGTTGAAGTCCATCATGTTTACTACCATCAGGTTAACGCATAGAGTTTGGTTCCCTACGATTACTTGGTCATTTTTACTCTATCCCTAGCTACTAAGTCTGCCCCCAAAGGGGTCCTTACAGACATTTCATGCAATAAGGGTTCTAATTCAAACCCCATCTGTGATCCTTCTTGAGGTGAACTCTCTTCAGCCTTACCTCGTCCTCTACCTCTAATAGCACATCGTCCCCTTCCTTGTCTTACTCTTTCGCGTGGTCTAGGCAGCATGGTTCAAGAAACCAAGATAGCATTTCTTAAGTCTAAGGTTCATCACTATGCATATATATTATTAAAAATACATATTCTAAAGTCACATCATATTGCAAACAAAATCACTCAACATACAACAAATCACATCATACTCTATAATAAATACATGAAATATCACAACAATTTCAGTAATATCACTAGAAAAATGCATGCGAGTTCGAAAATGTTTCTCTTTTCTTATCTTATGCAAGACGTACCTGAAGGTGATAGGACATCGACGTTGGGACCATGGAATGTGCCAAGCCTACATCGTAGGCTAGTCTACAGAATCTAAAACCTATAGCTTTGATATCAACTATAACGACCCTAAATTTCCACATACTTAGAGTCGCTACTAACGTCTCATGTTCATCTATAATGTGGAAATATAACTCTTACATGAACATCATTTATAGCATAAACTTTGAAAAACGCTTAAAACAACTTCTTATCTGGAAAACACAGTCATGGTCTTCCATCTAAAGAGGAGGGAAGAGAGATAGGAGAGAAATCTAGAGCTAAAACGTCGTAGATCGAGTTGCCCAACAAGTCAATTATCTCCTTTTTTGGGTGAGCTGTAGATTGAGAAGAATTTATAAATATTAATGCCACACACTTAAAGACGTTCCTTCAAACCAATTCATTTAACTAGAGTGAAGTATTAGTTTTCCAACGAACTTTGGAGGCAAATAACTTAGGCTACAATTCACGAGAAGGTATGAAGTCAATCTCAAGCTCTTCCTTGTAACACCATTTTTAAGTTTCATGAAGAAATCAAGGGGAGCAATGCCACTTTTTGGAGCTGGCGAGATTAATGCCACACATATAAAGATGTTCGTTCAAACCAACTAATTTAACTAGAGGTAAGTATTAGTTTTCCGCGAACTTTAGAGGCAAATAACTTAGGCTACAATCCAAGAGAATGTATGAAGTCAATCCCAAGCTCATCCTTGTAACACCATCTTTAAGTTGAATGAAGAAATCAAGGGGAGCAATGTCATGATAGGAGCAGGTGAGAGGCGTTTTAAAACGGCAGCGCTATTGGACATGCGCGTCTTCTTCTTAAAAGAGGAAGAGGATGATGACGTGGCAAGTTAAGTCGAACCCGCCATGTCAAACCGAACCGTCACCCTCCCTGTATTTTTTTTAATTTTAATCCTCTTGTAGACCAGGTTGTTGGGTTTTATGTCCAATAACTCATAGTTTGTAAACAAAAACATATTCTATTTTCAATAAAGTTATTATTGTTGTTTATTCAGTAAAGATTGGTATTGAATAAAGTGAACTTTACGATCATTAATCTAAATCCAATAAACTAAGAACACTCTTGCTATAGTACGATTACTTGAACTATATGTAGAGACATAAGAGTGGATCAAGTTTTGTATATGATATAAACAATGTGATCACCAAATTGTACATGTGGAGACATGTGAGTGGGGGCGTCCTATGCAATGAGTATTGCATAAGATCGGACCATGAAGAAAATCACTCAAACTTTATAAAGTCGTTTACTGTTGAGACTGATTTTCTTTTCATTTGATAACCTAGGTAACTCGGTCTTAATCCTGAGCTAACCATGAACTCCTGTTTATTCGGAATTATCCTTAGATTTGCATGGGTGAGAGTGGCTCTAGTTCGCCGACTTAATAGGCCTCCCATTTCAGGGGTAAGACTGGGTGAATAGCTGGGGACGTGGGGTGCAAGATGGAATTCACTCCTACCCACTTTTAGGGATAGAAGAGAGGTAGTTCCCTTAAGCACTGACTCCAGGTCTTGAACAAGGGGCCCAACCCTCTCATTGGCCTGAGAGGGATTCGGTTTAATGGTTGGACCACAAACCAATTGTTCATTAGAGGATCAGTGAGACATAAGGAACAAGAAGTAACTTTAGGGGTAAAATGGTAAGTTGACCTAGGTCTAGTTACGAACAACCTGTGAATGATTGACTTACCAATCATGGTTATATCAAATGGACAAAAATATATCTATAGTGAGGGGAGTCAACTACTAGGCTATAGTCGAGTGTCTTAGTAGTTAACGAATGTTGGTTAACAAGGTTAATGAGTTTAACCGGTTAATCTTGGATCGTTGGAGCCCATGATCTATAGGTCCATTAGGTCCCTCTGCTAGCTCATATCGGACTGAACCATAGAACAGTGTGATGAGTGAGTTCGAAGTGTTCGAATTCAAATTAAGGAATATGCGCTACATATATAGGATATATTTAACCGCATTTTTGTTTTATTTACGAATTAAACAAAAAGAGAGAATCTGAGATATTTAAATAAGATTTAAATATCTTAATCAATTATGTGTCGGAATTGATTGGGATTGGCATTTGAATTAATATTAAATATTAATTAAATAGTTTAATTAATCATTTAATGTTACTTTAATTTGAAATTCATTATTCAAATTAATTGTTGAATTAAAATGAAGAAAGTCAAAATGTTGACTTCATTTAATCGAAAAATCCATGTTAGTGGAATTTTGAGGTGTCAAAATTTTGTTTAACCAAACTTGCATGCTTGCCAAATAAACCCCACAAGTTTGAGTGGAAATTTGAGTGTCAAAATTTGGTTAACTCAAACATGCATGCTTGCCACATAATCCCAAACATTTGAGTGGAATTTTGAGTGTCAAAATTTGGTGATCTCAAATTTGCATGAACATGAAAACATGACTCTTTAAATAGAGTGATCATGATACATGGAAGGTCTTCTTCTTGGTGAAAAACCTTGAGAAAAACCTCTCACAAACACTCTCTTCATATATACAAAATTCCTCCCAAGTTTAGTCACTCACCGGATTCCACAATCCCGTTTCAAGGCCGGAGGATAGTGGAGAAGACACTAGTGGTGGTTTGAAACCGGTTCGTTAAGAAACTTGAGCGACAAAAAGTTAGTATTCAAACTCATGCTTTTGAAACATGCTAGCTAATTTACTATAATTGATGTACTTAGAGTGCCTAAGATCCAAATTGCTTCCGCATGTGTTCTATTAACACCATCAATTGGTATCAGAGAAGGTTTTATGCACTTTATTTACATTAATTTGATCATGGTGGGTACCATTTCATGAATGAAATTTTGTGGTTGCTAAAGTGGATGGTTTTGGTTTTGGCATTTTTTTTATGCTTCCATTTGATACAATTATTGTAATAAGCCTAATGTGTATGGGCTTTAATGAATGAAGAAAGGTCTGTAATTTTTATGGAGTCATTAGAGTTCATTTTAGGTTGTAATTGATCGAAAATGGAAAAGATAGCAAGCTGAACCGAAGAAGAAGATGGAAGAGGCGGTTTGGGTGTTTTTGCTACCTTTGGGGTCCGGTTCAACGTTTTTAAGGGTTGGTTCACCTAGTCGTGGACCTGGGGAGCGGTTCAAGTTATTTTAATTATTAATGAATAATTTAGTTAATTGCTTGTTTTAAAATGCCAAAACCAATCCACTTTAGTGTGTTTAATTAATTATGCATTATGAATGTATGTTTTAATTTAATAGAAAATTTATATGCATAAAGTATGTCATATAGATTTAAAATCCCACCATAGGCTAAGCATGTTTCATGCATTCCAAGTATGTTATAAGTGTTATAATGTATAGTATGCATGTTTAGGGTTCCATGAGTGATAGATATAAATTGTTATATTATTGCATGGAATGGATGATTATATAATTGTTATATAAAGCATGTTAGATGCATGTTATAGGTTATTTTCAACGTCATAAAACAAGATAGACGTTAAAATCTATAATAAAGATAAGTGCATGCTCACTTAGGGTTAAGAACCGAGCACGATCAATTTTAATAGTTAAAATAGGTTGATTACAAAATTGCAGTTACGAGAAAGCTCACCTGGCACGATCTTGTCTAAGGCTGAAGGTACTTAAGTTGACAGTTTACGAAACACCTACTACCCGGAGATCGGACCAGTACTTGAGCTTAGTTAGCCCAGTTTTATGAGCATGCTTAAGTGATGTAAGATTTAGAAAAATCACGTAGACTTAAGTTATATTTAATTAGCCGGAATATACTTAAGTAATGAGTATACCCAACCATCTAAAATACTTAGTGGGAGGAAAAAGGTGTATAAGATACATCATTTTCTTTTCATGCTCTCTGTAAAATTCACACAGTGAGATTCATGCTCGGCCTCGTGTTGCCCTGGGAGAGTCCTCCATTCGGAAGGTATATGCATGAGTCAATAACAAGGTGAATAGAGAAAGTATTACAGTAAGTGGGAGAAGGAAGTATATCAAATACGTCCTATGGTCTCCACCACTAGGCTGCACCGTGAGATTCCCATATTCCACCTGCATGTTGCCCTAGAGCAACTACCCATTCAGAGGGTCGTAACATGGGAGTCGAAACAACGCAAACTCAAGAAATGGATAGGATTTCTTAGGTCCATTTCCAACTTTGGCTTTTTCATTCGATAGCATTGTTGGGACCGATCTATGAGGTCTGAAAATGGCGGGTCACACTTACGAAGAAATACTAAGAGTTGGTATATTCTTGAACAAAACAACGATAATTAAGAACACTATAGGAACAAGAGTTATTCTGGGATTAGTGTTTAAGTCACTAATGTCTTGGTTTAGTGAATGAGTGATTGACTGCCCCTCGGTAGCAGTTGCTCTAACTCACTAAAGTATCGTTGCAAATTAATAATGATTTGGATACATTATTACATTTGCTAAAACTGATTTGATTAAACAGGATTAAGTCAAATCACTAATAGAATTTTCTTTATATCACAGCATGACAATCTCAATAGTACAATTACTCGCTTCTGAGAAATTAAACGGCGACAATTATGCAACTTGGAAATCAAACCTAAACACAATATTGGTCATTGATGATTTAAGGTTTGTTTTAACTGAGGAGTGTCCTCCAAACCCCAGCTTAAATACAAACCGAACAGTTCGGGATGCGTACGACAGATGGATAAAGGCAAATGACAAAGCCTGAGTGTACATTCTAGTCAGCATATCTGATGTTTTGGCTAAGAAACACGATGTTATGGGTACTGCTAAAGAGATTATGGAATCTCTAAAAGGGATGTTTGGACAACCATCCTTCTCCCTTAGACATGAAACCATAAAATACATTTACAACTGCCGTATGAAAGAAGAGACCTCAGTTAGAGAACATGTCCTGGACATGATGGTCCATTTCAATGTGGCAAAAGAAAATGAAGTTGTCATTGATGAGAAGAGTCAAGTCAGTTTTATCATGATGTCTCTTTCGAAGAGCTTCTTCCAGTTCCGCACCAATGTGGTAATGAACAAAATATAACATAACTTGACTGCTCTTCTCAATGAGCTACAGACTTATCAGTCCCTCTTAACGAACAAGGGACAAACAGGAGAAGCAAATGTTGCTATTTCCATGAAATTATTACGAGGATCATCCTCAAAAATAAGTCTGGACCTTCAACTTCTGAAAGTGTTTTGATGAAGAAGAAGGGTAAAGGGTAAAGGGAAAAATAAGATTCCTACTAACCGCAAACACATGGTTCAAAAAGCAGATAAAGGAAAATGTTTCCATTTAACGAAAACGAGCACTGGAAGAGAAACTGCCCAAAATACCTTGCAGAGAAGAAAGACGAAAAGACACAACAAGGTAAATATGATTTACTCGTTGTATAAATATGTTTAGTAGAGTATGAAAACTCAACTTGGATACTAGATTCAGGGGCGACTAATCAAATTTGTTCTTTTTACCAGGAAACTAGCTCCTGGAGAATGCTTGCAGACAGCGAGATAAGACTCAGGGTTGGAACAGGAGAGGTTGTCTCAGCAAGATTAGTAGGAAATTTAAAGTTGTTTTTTGGAGATAGATTCATTATATTAGATAATGTACTTTTTGTTCCTAAAATGAAAAGAAATCTAATATCTATCTCTTGTTTATTAGAACAATTGTATAAAGTATCTTTTGAAATCAATGAAGTGTTCATTTGCAAAAGAGGTATTCATATTTGTTCTGCAAAACTAGAAAACAACTTATATATGTTAAAACCGAGCGAAACAAAAGCTATTTTAAATACCGAGATGTTTAAAACAGCTGAAACTCAAAATAAACGACAAAAGATTTCTTCTAATACCTATCTTTGGTACTTAAGACTAGGCCACATTAATCTCAATAGGATTGAAAGATTGGTTAAAAGTGTTATGTTATGGAGCCTGATACTTATTTATAGCTTGGTCAACGGTTATATCAAGTAAAGCTATATTTGGTAAAGCTATATATAGTAAAGCTATATATGGTAAAGCTATATATGGTAAAGTTATATCCGGTAAAGCTATATATGGTAAATAGCTATATATAGTAGATGGCTAAATCTGATAAAGCTATATATAGTAAACTATACCATATATATATATCTGGTCCGGTAGAGCTTTGAAAATGTACTTTTCTATTCTCTATACTCTCTCTTGTTGTACATACCTGAAGTCATCGATAAAAAAGAAGAATCCTTTTAGCCAGAGTTCTCCTTGCAATTTTCTCTATCACATTCTTTGTGTTCATCTAGATCGAGCGTGTGCGTTGTTGTGTGATCCTAACAATTGGTATCAGAGCTAACGACTGATATCGATCCTAACAACTGGTATCAGAGTTAACGACTGATATCGATCCTAACAACTGGTATCAGAGGCAGGCGGAAGTCAGAGTCAGGCGAAACTCGCCACGATCTGTGAAGATGGAAAGTTCAAAGATTGGAATTGAGAAGTTCGATGGATCCGATTTCGGTTTCTGGAAAATGCAGATTGAAGATTGTCTGTACCAGAAAGATCTTCACGAACCTCTGTTGGGGGTGAAGCCGGATACCATGACCACGGAACAATGGAAGCTCAAGGATCGACAAGCCTTGGGGCTGATCCGGTTGACGCTATCGAGAAACATGGCGTTCAACATTATTAAGGAGAAGACAACGTCAGGTCTGTTGAAGACGCTGTCGAATATGTACGAAAAATCGTCGGCTATGAACAAGGTGTATTTGATGCGGAGATTGTTATGAGTCCTTGTGAGAACTGCATTATGAGCAAACATAAACGAGTTAGCTTCACAAAGATTGTTAGAGAATTGAAGAAAAGTACCACGCCCTAAAACGTATAGTTTGTAATAAAAACATATTCTATTTTCAATAAAGTTATTATTGCTGTTTATCAAGTAAAGATTGTTATTGAATAAAGTGAACATTACGATCACTAATCTAAATCCAATAAACTAAGAACACTCTGGCTATAGTATGATTACTTGAACTATATGTAGTGAATAAAAATCATGGGACCTCGTGCATGTATGTATGTCATGTGTATCAGGATACTTCCCCGTTATGTTAAGTTAGTACGGATGCATACCTTCGATATATATGTTCGACATGTTATCATGAAGACCTTTTCTTTTATGAGGGTCCAGTCACGTGTATTGTGTTGTGCCCGACAAAGTCCGGCCTAAGGGGCACGTATACCAATCCGTCTGAAGGGTC
Source organism: Cucurbita pepo subsp. pepo (assembly GCF_057944985.1). Lineage (NCBI taxonomy): Eukaryota > Viridiplantae > Streptophyta > Magnoliopsida > Cucurbitales > Cucurbitaceae > Cucurbita > Cucurbita pepo. Next base: position 90,284 of record NW_028257932.1, on the reverse strand, counting down.
CATGTATGCGTACGTGGGCCGTGTGTAGAAAAGTACCATGCATCCAACTCTGCCAAGAATTGAAAAAAGCCTAAGGTCATGCTATGGTTTAAACGATAGGTCACAGTCATATATTGTGTGTGATTGCATTACTAACCGAATAATATAACTTTACACGATATAAGGTGTTTGCCTCACTAGTTGTGTTCGTATATCCCAACACCATTTTCGCATTTATAAAGAAATTTAAGAGGACCCTCTTGTAATTAAATATTATTTTGTATTTAATTTTGGTGTTGTTTATCTTCCTTTAAATTTATATTTTATCGAATTTTCATGTTTTATTTTATGTTACTTTTCATTTTTTTTGTTTGCTTTTTCATATTTTTAGTTTTGGTCCGAGATCCAAATTCTTGAAAATCGGACATCAAGAAAGATTGTGGAACTACAATGTAATATGTGAAACTTTTAATAAGATATATGGAAATCCAAGGATTGTGCCTACCATCCTATTCTAAGATCGATGTGAAGATGGCAGAAACATGAGCTTTTAATACCTATTTTAGATTTTATTGTTCCAAACTCTCTCTCAGATTGGTCCGTAAAAATCATCATTTTTTTTAGTTTTAATATAAAAACTATATTACAATTTTGAAAACTTGTATTCATATACAAATATAATATTTTGTTTTTCTTCATAATTTAAAATTTTGGAGAACAACAATACACTTCGTTACGAAATAAATTTCATAAAAAAAAAACAACATTTTTGTGTTATTCCATTATTTTTCATTGGTTCCGGAAGGATAATTCCACCAAAAGGAGATAAATAAAGCTTCTCTAACTTTTATAGTTCCACTTGTGAATCAATTCATCAACATTAGCAAGAAAGTTTCTCAAGTAAATTCCATCATCTTTAGCCGTCCAAAGACAAGTTCCTACAGTTCCACGTTTGCACCTATCACGGAGCCATAAGTGTTGCGTTTCAGGCCAAAAAATTTCAAAAGAGACATATGCTTGTGGCGTCTCCAATTTGCACCAATAGAGGGTTGATCCCCAAAAGCTAACCTTGAAGTTCCACTGGTAATCATCTCCATGATTAAGCAAACGATGATACCCCAAGTCATCGTCTTTAGACTGACAATGCACAAGCAACCCAAGTTTGCTTAGCCCATTAACCACATGAATGTAATATCTAGAAGGTCCTGGTGGTGGTAACGCGACCCTTGGAACCTGAGCCCCAACTAAAGCCACCGTGAAAAGAAAGAAAACGACAATATTCTTTATCATTTCCTAATCAACCTTTAGCTTAACTACCAATTTGTGTTGGACATGTGAATAAATATACGTACTTATAGTACATGCAAGAAACTATGTAAATGCATGCTATGGTTGCAAGAAAACTCAATCATTTAACTAATTTCCGTTATGCAACACAATTTAAGGTTAATTTTGGGATAATTTGAGAGATTTATTAGATTTTCAATAACAAAATTCCTTGAATAGATAATAGTTATTAGCCCAAGAATAATAAATATTTCATTGATTTTTAAAACACTCTCATAAAATGGACAACAAAATATGAATACTTCCCGGTAGAAAATATAAAATAGAGAAAGCAATTCATAGATTACATATGGTATAGCACCCAAGTCAGTCAAGGTATTAAATTCCCGATTTATTTTTTTAAGTTGAACTTTCAAACTTTTTACGAGGACCTTAGAAATTTTAGGGTGAGGTAGAACAGATAAGTTCAAAAAATTCTAGAACTATAGTTTCAAACAGGAATTGCGCAAGACTTCTTTCGCAAGAATTACTCAATGCCTGTTGGGAGAACCGTTATGGGGTTTTGATTTCATCATGTCACACCCTGAATCTCTAGGATGTTGGGTTTTATGCCCTAAAACGTATAGTTTGTAAACAAAAACATATTCTATTTTCAATAAAGTTATTATTGTTGTTTATCAAGTGAAGATTGTTATTGAATAAAGTGAACTTTACGACCACTAATCTAAATCCAATAAACTAAGAACACTCTGGCTATAGTATGATTACTTGAACTATATGTAGTGAATAAAAATCATGGGACCTCGTGCATGTATGTATGTATGTCATGTGTATCGGGATACTTCCCCGTTATGTTAAGTTAGTACGGATGCATACCTTCGATATATATGTTCGACATGTTATCATGAAGACCTTTTCTTTTATGAGGGTCCAGTCACGTGTATTGTGTTGTGCCCGACAAAGTCCGGCCTAAGGGGCACGTATACCAATCCGTCTGAAGGGTCCATGTATGCGTACGTGGGCCGTGTGTAGAAAAGTACCATGCATCCAACTCTGCCAAGAATTGAAAAAAGCCTAAGGTCATGCTATGGTTTAAACGATAGGTCACAGTCATATATTGTGTGTGATTGCATTACTAACCGAATAATATAACTTTACACGATATAAGGTGTTTGCCTCACTAGTTGTGTTCGTATATCCCAACACCATTTTCGCATTTATAAAGAAATTTAAGAGGACCCTCTTGTAATTAAATATTATTTTGTATTTAATTTTGGTGTTGTTTATCTTCCTTTAAATTTATATTTTATCGAATTTTCATGTTTTATTTTATGTTACTTTTCATTTTTTTTGTTTGCTTTTTCATATTTTTAGTTTTGGTCCGAGATCCAAATTCTTGAAAATCGGACATCAAGAAAGATTGTGGAACTACAATGTAATATGTGAAACTTTTAATAAGATATATGGAAATTCAAGGATTGTGCCTACCATCCTATTCTAAGATCGATGTGAAGACGGCAGAAACATGAGCTTTTAATACCTATTTTAGATTTTATTGTTCTAAACTCTCTCTCAGATTGGTCCGTAAAAATCATCATTTTTTTTAGTTTTAATATAAAAACTATATTACAACTTTGAAAACTTGTATTCATATACAAATATAATATTTTGTTTTTCTTCATAATTTAAAATTTTGGAGAACAACAATACACTTCGTTACGAAATAAATTTCATACAAAAAAAAAAAACAACATTTTTGTGTTATTCCATTATTTTTCGTTGGTTCCGGAAGGATAATTCCACCAAAAGGAGATAATAAAGCTTCTCTAACTTTTATAGTTCCACTTGTGAATCAATTCATCAACATTAGCAAGAAAGTTTCTCAAGTAAATTCCATCATCTTTAGCCGTCCAAAGACAAGTTCCTACAGTTCCACATTTGCACCTATCACGGAGCCATAAGTGCTGCGTTTCAGGCCAAAAGCTTTCAAATGAGACATATGCTTGTGGCGTCTCCAATTTGCACCAATAGAGGGTTGATCCCCAAAAGCTAACCTTGAAGTTCCACTGGTAATCATCTCCACGATGAAGCAAACGATGATACCCCAAGTCGTCGTCTTTAGACTGACAATGCACAAGCAACCCAAGCTTGCTTAGCCCGTTAACCACATGAATGTAATATCTAGAAGGTCCTGGTGGTGGTAACGCGACCCTTGGAACCTGAGCCCCAACTAAAGCCACCGTGAAAAGAAAGAAAACGACAATATTCTTTATCATTTCCTAATCAACCTTTAGCTTAACTACCAATTTGTGTTGGACATGTGAATAAATATACGTACTTATAGTACATGCAAGAAACTATGTAAATGCATGCTATGGTTGCAAGAAAACTCAATCATTTAACTAATTTCCGTTATGCAACACAATTTAAGGTTAATTTTGGGATAATTTGAGAGATTTATTAGCTTTTCAATAACAAAATTCCTTGAATAGATAATAGTTATTAGCCCAAGAATAATAAATATTTCATTGATTTTTAAAACACTCTCATAAAATGGACAACAAAATATGAATACTTCCCGGTAGAAAATATAAAATAGAGAAAGCAATTCATAGCTTACATATGGTATAGCACCCAAGTCCAACAAGGTATTAAATTCCCGATTTATTTTTTTAAGTTGAACTTTCAAACTTTTTACGAGGACCTTAGAAATTTTAGGGTGAGGTAGAACAGATAAGTTCAAAAAATTCTAGAACTATAGTTTCAAACAGGAATTGCGCAAGACTTCTTTCGCAAGAATTACTCAATGCCTGTTGGGAGAACCGTTATGGGGTTTTGATTTCATCATGTCACACCCTGAATCTCTAGGATGTTGGGTTTTATGCCCTAAAACGTATAGTTTGTAAACAAAAACATATTCTATTTTCAATAAAGTTATTATTGTTGTTTATCAAGTGAAGATTGTTATTGAATAAAGTGAACTTTACGACCACTAATCTAAATCCAATAAACTAAGAACACTCTGGCTATAGTATGATTACTTGAACTATATGTAGTGAATAAAAATCATGGGACCTCGTGCATGTATGTATGTATGTCATGTGTATCGGGATACTTCCCCGTTATGTTAAGTTAGTACGGATGCATACCTTCGATATATATGTTCGACATGTTATCATGAAGACCTTTTCTTTTATGAGGGTCCAGTCACGTGTATTGTGTTGTGCCCGACAAAGTCCGGCCTAAGGGGCACGTATACCAATCCGTCTGAAGGGTCCATGTATGCGTACGTGGGCCGTGTGTAGAAAAGTACCATGCATCCAACTCTGCCAAGAATTGAAAAAAGCCTAAGGTCATGCTATGGTTTAAACGATAGGTCACAGTCATATATTGTGTGTGATTGCATTACTAACCGAATAATATAACTTTACACGATATAAGGTGTTTGCCTCACTAGTTGTGTTCGTATATCCCAACACCATTTTCGCATTTATAAAGAAATTTAAGAGGACCCTCTTGTAATTAAATATTATTTTGTATTTAATTTTGGTGGTGTTTATCTTCCTTTAAATTTATATTTTATCGAATTTTCATGTTTTATTTTATGTTACTTTTCATTTTTTTTGTTTGCTTTTTCATATTTTTAGTTTTGGTCCGAGATCCAAATTCTTGAAAATCGGACATCAAGAAAGATTGTGGAACTACAATGTAATATGTGAAACTTTTAATAAGATATATGGAAATTCAAGGATTGTGCCTACCATCCTATTCTAAGATCGATGTGAAGACGGCAGAAACATGAGCTTTTAATACCTATTTTAGATTTTATTGTTCTAAACTCTCTCTCAGATTGGTCCGTAAAAATCATCATTTTTTTTAGTTTTAATATAAAAACTATATTACAACTTTGAAAACTTGTATTCATATACAAATATAATATTTTGTTTTTCTTCATAATTTAAAATTTTGGAGAACAACAATACACTTCGTTACGAAATAAATTTCATACAAAAAAAAACAACATTTTTGTGTTATTCCATTATTTTTCATTGGTTCCGGAAGGATAATTCCACCAAAAGGAGATAATAAAGCTTCTCTAACTTTTATAGTTCCACTTGTGAATCAATTCATCAACATTAGCAAGAAAGTTTCTCAAGTAAATTCCATCATCTTTAGCCGTTCAAAGACAAGTTCCTACAGTTCCACGTTTGCACCTATCACGGAGCCATAAGTGCTGCGTTTCAGGCCAAAAGCTTTCAAAAGAGACATATGCTTGTGGCGTCTCCAATTTGCATCATGTCACACCCTGAATCTCTAGGATGTTGGGTTTTATGCCCTAAAACATATAGTTTGTAAACAAAAACATATTCTATTTTCAATAAAGTTATTATTGTTGTTTATCAAGTAAAGATTGTTATTGAATAAAGTGAACTTTACGATCACTAATCTAAATCCAATAAACTAAGAATACTCTGGCTATAGTATGATTACTTGAACTATATGTAGTGAATAAAAATCATGGGACCTCGTGCATGTATGTATGTAATGTGTATCGGGATACTTCCCCGTCAAGATCTCTTATACTCCAACATCGTGAAGAGTTTAACTATCTCCATGTCGGTCTTGTCCAAGTCGCGGTAAAACCATTGTTCAGACTTGGATTAGATATTCCAGTCCTTATCTCCTTACGAGATAAGAGACATGAAGATTTCAAAACAAAAGATCATTAATTTCTGCTTTGCAGAACGTTAGTAATTCTTTATTCATTTGAATAGGTCGGGCTTTTGTAGGAATATTTTTCTCCTCGAAAGCTTTGATATAAGGAAGATCAACAATATGTTGTTTCCTATTCCAAAATGCATTTGGGATATTTGAACAAACTTCTTTTTCTAATTGAGTTTGTAAAGTTTTGATTTTAAACTGGACAGTTTTGTTTTGAATTTGTTCTTCTATTCTTTTGAATGAAATTTCTTATTTCAAAAAAGAAATTTGTTTTTCTTTATAATTTAATACATTTATTGATTGAATAATTGTATTCTTTTGAAGGTTATTTATTTCGCTAATCCTTATGGCGGAAAGAAAGTTAAATTTTATCTTCTTTCCTAAGGCTTTTGATTCTAACCCTTTTTCAGTTATTCTAAAAGGATATAATTGAGTAATGAAAGGAGTACCTAGGATTAGTTCTTTTACTAGAAGGAAGGAATTTACGAAGCAAATTCCATCATTGCAAACATGAACTTTTGATAGTTTGTAATTAATTTTGAGTTTGTTGTTGTTAGCACCTCTAAGGCCCTCAGTAGTTTTTTCAAAATACTTTGTAGGTATTAAGCCTTCTTGAATGCAATTTTGATCGGCTCCAGTATCTATGAGAGCCTTTAGTGTGATTTTGAAATCATAAATTTTTAAGGTAACGAGAGCGTACCATTTTTGAAATTGAGAAGTGGTGATGGCTCCAACGAAGGAACTTTGAAAATCTTCTTCATCCAGGTTCGGTTGCGCCGTTTCCTTTTGTGCTGGCAGCCTTTCCTGAAGATTGAGAATTTCTTGACGAAGCGTATAAGATTCTGACCTGGTTTCAGATCTTAGCGCCTGTACCTCTTGTTTGAGATTATTAATCTCTCTTTGTAAATCTTGAGTAGTGAGTTCCCTCGGTTTTTCAAATCTTTGGAGAACAAATTGGAGTCTGTAGGGATTTCTTTCTTCCCTTTCAGTTGGCCTAGAGATTGTCTTCGCATCCCTAAGTCGTTGAGCAATCTTCTGTTGAATTTCTGGGTCTTGAACTTTTTCTACTACTTCGAGTAGAATTTCTTGATCCTTGGTAAGGACATTTATGCATCCTTCGCACGTCCTTTTTCCTTCTTGTTCTGATTCGTATTCTGTGCTAGAATATGAATCAGATTCTTCTTGGAGTTCGAGGATTTCTCCCTCGCTTGATTGCTCTGAGTCAGTTAGGGTCAGTCGTAATAGCTGATTTTTCAGCTCTTGATCTATATCCAACTCATTGATCTTTCCTTTGATTGGACACTTGTTAGCATAGTGTCCTTCTTCACGACATTTGAAGCAAGTTTGCTTTTTCTTTCCTCTATGGGTTTTTGTAGGAATATACTTCCTTCTTGAGTATGTTGGCTTCTGAGACTGCATGGGTTTACTCCGATATGTTTCTCTAGGCCTGTATGAATGATAAGGTTTTGGATGCGTCTTAACCTTCTTCCGTCTGGAGGTTGAGGGAGCTTCTATTCCCTTGCATCCATATTGATCGCAAAATCTACCAAGCTCTTTTCTGTTTGATATCGAAGAATTGAGCTTGTTTTGAATCTTTGACTCATTACAAAGTCTGAGTCCTTCTTCTATGATGAAGGATGCTATGGATCCGTATGACAAAGTTTGCCATGGAATTGTTCCATTGTACTTTGTCTTAAGACCATCTTTGATCCTCCTTGAGAAGTGTTTTGGTAGTCCATTGACGAAATTCTCTTTCCAGAATTCCAACGAACTATCTGTTCTAATAAGAACTTTGCTGAAGTACATGTCTTTGTACCACCTGAAATCACCTAAGGTAGGACATTTCAGATTCATGAGTATCTCAGCGGATCTCTCCTGGTATTTTAGAGGGTCGCCGACGAAGAATTCTATGAGGGTATATATGAGGGTGTTGACAGCATCCTCTACCCTTTCATGTTGTACCTCGGTCCTAGTTGATGGACCTTCTTTGATAATTTGAGTAGTTGGTCTAATGACATAGTGGTTTAATATCTGTTGGCGGGTTGTTTCGTCGAGATATTTGTCCCACCAATCCTTGAGTTGCCCGGTAAATCCGGTTACCAAAACTTGAGCTATCTGATGGTCGGATTTATGGCCTTGTAATTTATACGCGCCTGCGGCCATCATCATTTCATTTACAACATTCATTATCAGATAGTCAGACAATCAATCGATATTCCATTCATAGATTGCTAAACCATCGTAATGAGCTTGAGTTTGTAGTGTCTTTTCTTCGAACTGGATATCCGGAAAAGACGGTTGAGGATACCAGTTTTTCTGATTACTGGCATTATTTTGACTTCTTCTAGAGATCCTTTCAATTCGATTGTAGAAAGGTTCTTCTCTCTCGTTTGCAATCTCGTCTTCGAATTCTTGGTTCTCGTCGTCATTGTTAACGACATTGACAGATGAATCTTGAGGCGTCATGGCGGGATTTAATATCCTGTCTAACTTTTCCTCTATCTTGGCCATTGCAGCCTCTTCTTTTGAAATCCTTTTTGTAAATATTTCGAGATTTGCCGGTCTGAGTATTGGTATTGACTCATCAACCTTTGGTACAGAGCTGCTTGCCTGTTCTTGCTGAGTACCTGATTTCTTTGAGATTTTTCCCTCGATACTTTCAAGTTGAGTAGCGATCGTGGATAAAATCTTATTTGAATAATTGTTTTGATGCTGGATATTCTTGATATCCTTTAGGGTCGGATTACCCTTTTCTAGTCCTTCCGGAATATGTTTGAAAGGGCTAGCTTTGACCTTTTCTCCGTAGTAGTTGTCGAATTCGACTTCTTCTAACGGAGGATGTTTCGAATATACCTCGCCTCTTTTGGTAGTCTTCCAACTCCTCTGGGTCAAGGTGCATACCTGCAGAATATTTTCTTCAAACCATTCGAAGAATGGTATATTTTCTTTGATGGCTTCCATATGAGAATACCACTGAGCTCTTAATTCATTTCGCTCAGCCTCTTTGTAGGTTTGGAAGAAGGCATTTCTTTTTGAAGAGTTGGTAGTTGACATAAAATCTGCTTTCAAAAATTCTTTGTCTATCTGGAAATCAGCTGTAATGACATTTAGCTGGCTTTCGTAGACGGATTGAGTATCCATATCCGTATGGGTTGGAGACCTTGAGCCATCTTCATAGTGGATTGACGCCCTTTTTTGATCATAACTGACCTCTTTTACCTTTAAGGGGTCATACATTGATCTTGATATTCCTGAAGTACTTGGTCTAGAACTCAGGAATTCTTTTACTTTTGACTCTGACGAAGGTTCTTCGCTGAATTTTATTTCAACGCTTCCATCGTCATGTTCGATAATTTGGACTGGGTTTTGAGATTCTTTCCTCTTTGGAAGATTTGCATCTTCTATTTTCCAGAGAGTGCTTCTGGTTATTTGATCCCAAGAGAGTGTTTTTGGGACAGTCACTGATGATTTTCCAATATTTGCTTCTATGAGCATAGTCCATCCTTTTGGTGAGGATCTTAATGCTCTTGGAGAAATGTTTGTATTCATGAGCTTATAATAAACCCTGAATATAACGACTGAAGAATGGGTTTCAGCCTTGATGTTTAAATTTTTTGACTGTAAATCTAGCATGAGAGCTGATAATATGTGTGGGTCCTGGAGAGACAGAGTAAAGTTTGGATAACAATTGAAATAGACTGGTCCATTCTCTAAATTGGATTGAACCATTCCCAATAAAGAATTTGAGAAATCTTCATGTCTCTTATCTCGTAAGGAGATAAGGACTGGGATATCTAATCCAAGTCTGAACAATGGTTTTACCGCGACTTGGACAAGACCGACATGGAGATAGTTAAACTTTTCACGATGTTGGAGTATAAGAGATCTTGAAAAAAGATTCAGAGATTCCCTATTGCTATGAATTGGGATGTTCTTCTCTGAGAATTTGATGCATGATCTTTGAGTAAAATTGAAGGTTGAAATTTGGTAGATAGTTTTAGGATCTACCTTTGGAATAGTCCAATTTTTGAGTTGATCTTCGATTCTAGCAATCTGGTATTCTTGATTGATAGTATTTGAGATTGTGAGATTTTCTCCCCTTCGATGTTCATTTGAACTTTCTTCTTCATCGGTAGAGCATTTGAGATGGCTTGATTTTCTGAGCTTTCTAAGAAATTCGTTCATAAGATAGATAAGAAAAGAGTAGGATGATTTTTCTCTAAATTGTTCAATTGATATTCAAGAGAGAGCTATCGGCCGATCGATGCCCTCTTTACATTGATGAAGTCCCTTTATAGACTTCGAGTTTGTTCGTAAATTTGAAAAACGTCAACTAAGAGATAAGATTGAATCTAAGAGGACAGGACCCCTGCAAGATCTGTTTTCCTATAAGACATAAAGTAAACTAATAATTTAAAAGACTAATAATTTACCGACATTAGTAATTGGCATGTGAGCCTTTACTGTGTGGCTGACAAGTTGTCAATCTTTGTTTTGTCTCTGGTAAAGTTGTCAGGTTGTAGATAAGATTTTCTTCAGAATTTTTCATATGACTAAGCACCCAAGCTTGCCAACGGACTTACTGCGCTTCCCGCGTCTTACCACCTGGAACACAAGGGCTATTCGCTCAGCTATCACATACTCCAAATTCTTCTGAATTTTCATATCTTCCTCCTGGTTTCTGTGATATCGCTCTTAAAGATCGAGTAACTCCTCTTCCCTCATGAATAGAAGGCTCTGATACCATTTACAAATGCTTATTGCCTCCCATTTCAGGGGTAAGACTGGGCGAATAGCTGGGGACATAGGGTGTAAGAAGGAATTCACTCTTACCCACTTTTAGGGATAGAAGAGAGGTACTTCCTTTAAGTACTGACTCCAGTTGTTGAACAAAGGGCCCCCACCCTCTCATTGGCCTGAGAGTGATTCGGTTCACTGGTTGGACCACAAACCAATTGTTCATTAGAGGATCAGTGAGACATAAGGAACAAGAAGTAACTTCAGGGGTAAAACGGTAAATTGACCCAGCTCTAGTAACGAACAACCTGTGAAGGATCGACTTACCAATCATGGTTATATCAAATGGACAGAAATATATCCATAGTGAGGGGAGTGCAACTACTAGGCTATAGTGGAGTGTCCTAGTAGTTAACGAATGTTGGTTAACAAGGTTAAGAAGTTTAACTGGTTAATCTTGGATCGTTGGAGCCCATGATCTATAGGTCCATTAGGTCCCTCTGCTAGCTTATATCGGACTAAACCATAGAATAGTGTGACAAGTGAGTTCAAAGTGTTCGAATTCGAATTAGGGAATATGCGCTACATATATACGATATATTTAACTGCATTTTTGTTTTATTTACAAATTAAACAAAAAGAGAGAATTTGAGATATTTAAATAAGATTTAAATATTTTATTCAAATATGTGTTGATTGGGATTGACATTTGAATTAATATTAAATATTAATTAAATAGTTTAATTAATCATTTAATATTACTTTAATTTGAAATTAATTGTTGAATTAAAATGAAGAAAGTAAAAATGTTGACTTCATTTAATGGAAAATCATGTTAGTGGTATTTTGAGGTGTCAAAATTTGGTTTAACCAAACTTGCATGCTTGCGAAATAAACCCCACATATTTGAGTGGAATTTGAGTGTCAAAATTTGGTTAACTCAAACTTGCATGAACATGCAAACATGACTCTATAAATTGAGTGATCATGGTACATGGAATGTCTTACTTTGGGAAAAACCGTGAGGAAAACCTCTCACAAACACTCTCTTCATATTTACTAAATCCCTCCCAAGTTTAGTCACTCACCGGATTCCACAATCTCGTTCTAAGGCCGGAGGATAGTGGAGAAGACACTAGTGGTGGTTCGAAACCGGTTCGTGAAAAAAAAAAGAAGGAAATTTGAGCGACAGAAGGTTAGTATTCAAACTCATTGAGTTTTAATGCTTTTGAACATGCCAGCTAATTTACTATAATTGATGTACTTAGAGTGCCTAAGATCCAAATTTCTTCCGCATGTGTTATATTAACACCATCATAGGAAAAATTTTGCCAGTCAATGTTTATAAAATAAGAGGGAAATCAAAATGTGTATTAATATATGCCAAATTCATCTAACGAGAGAAGCGGGAATGAGATACATGATTCCCTAGGTCCATAATCTCTCTATTACTTCTAAACTCTAGAGTACCCTCTCGTCACGATCAAGCAATCTACTTGTAGTCTCTCATCACATCCTTAACCTAGCAGGGAACCAATTGTTTACTTTTGTCCCGAGTTTCCACACTCTTGATACAAAGGCCTGGGCTGAAAACTTAGCCTTCGCAATGGTACACGGTGGGGAAGAACATGGTGAGTGTTGGTCTGCTTGCATCCATGGGAGTATTAACTGGTGAACCCGTCCCACAGGCCATGAAGTAACCTATGGTGAGGGGGTGCTACCCCTCGGTACATGCCACCTAAACAAGTTACTCACATGATCAACGGCCTCTCATAGGACGGATCTTACGTGCAGGGTAACTACTACCTTGCATCGTGATTAATGTCCTAAAACACGATGTGTCCACAATGCAGTGTAGTCGATCTACCACTGAGTAACAAGCCTTGGACATAGGATTGCCAGGTGTATGGCTAGTGCCGTAAATCTTAGGGGGAGTGTCTTGGAGAATAAATCAATAACAGAATAAATACCTAGAAAGTACCAAGAACAAGAGAAAGATCTAGGTCTAGAACATGGATCAAGACCCTAGTTCTAAGTACAAGAACCAAGAACCAAGAACCATGGTACTAAGGCCCTTAAAGGATGACCAAGGTTTTCGAATCCAAGGACCAATGTCCTTCGAATAAATCACGATAAGAACCCCAAGTCAAGAACAAGTGGGCCTAAGTACTTACAATAAGAAACAAGAACAAGACAAGAAAGAGTGTGGTATCCTAGCATATCAACGAATGGATTGAGAGCCTACAAGCAGGCTACATACTAAGTCTTTGTACTCATTCCTTATTCTCCATTTTTTTCAGGTAAGGAGCTGGTCGAAGTCGGGAGTGGACTCTTGGGCAGGTGCCATAGAATAAACTCACCCGTCGTCCTCAACTCTTTTGTTTTAAAATTCTTTGAGTTCGTTTCTTATTTTGTGTTTTAAATTTTGTCGTGCTGTAAATTACTTATGTGCGCACACTATTTTGTTATAATATTGTCTCACCCTCTGATCGCCCTTCAAGATTCCATTGGTCTCAGACCTTTAAAGGTGTTCAATCCTAAGTCTCGACCCACCAATCTCCGTGCTTCCCCTAGACTTAACTCGATTCTGTTGCTTATTCTTTAAAGGGAGAGATCACACAATAATTCACCAGGAGTCACACATGCTCAATGGGACGATAACATCCATCCAGCAGCCAGATTGCTGATAAATAAACATCTCATCCGCTGTCATAGCATGATTACTTACACCAGTACTAAAGTATATCAAGACAGTATACTGGGTAAGACAAGAAATTTAACCAACTAGCAAGTCTGTTTTCATTCTTAGTAAGTTTGCTAGGTCGTTGTTAATCAAGAATAGCTACCTAGGATTAATTTTACTAGCATGCATTCATAAGCAAGCGAATTGTAAAAGTACTGCTTTGTAGGTTTTCATGTTGTTACTTACAGATTTGTCGTGTGCCTTCTCGAGTAGGATTAGAGGACAAAAAGAAAGTCTATACACGCTCTCACGTGCTTTTCTAGCACCAAAGAAGTTTTCTACGTGCGCATATACAGTCACGGGTCGCGTATCGTTGGTTAGTGAATAGGTCGGGTAGGATTTTGAGCACCCGGATCAAACTCCAGTTCTTTGGTACTGTTTGAGTTCATGGGCTCCAACGATCCGAGATCAACTAGCTAAACTCATTAACCTTTTAACCAACATTCGTTAACTACGAGGACACTCCACTATAGACTAGTAGTTGCACTCCCCTCACTATAGATATATTTCTGTCCATTTGATATAACCATGATTAGTAAGTCGATCCTTCACAGGTTGTTCGTAACTAGAGCTGGGTCAATTTACCGTTTTTACCCCTAAAGTTACTTCTTGTTCCTTAAGTCCCACTGATCCTCTGATGAACAATTGGTTTGTGGTCCAACCACCAAACCGAATCCCTCTTAGGCCAATGAGAGGGTGGGGTCCCTTGTTCATGTAACAACCCTAAATTTCACATATTTAGAGTCGCCACTAACGTCTCATGCTCATCTATAATGCGGAAATATAACTCTTACATGAACATCATTTATAATGTAAACTTTTAAAAACGTTTAAAACAACTCCTCTGGAAAACACAGCCATGGTCTTACCTGTTTAAATACAAAATACTAAAATTTAGAGATAATAAAAACAAATACAAAATAATTTAAAACAATGCAATGCAAAACAACCTATTATAACTCAAAACTAAGAATTTAAATATGAGTCTACCCTATGCACGTGCCATAGTCTCTGCTCGCGATGCCGCCGTCCTCCGTACAAGTGCGCCTTGCCCTTTACCTGAAAAATGATGTGGCACACGCCTAAGTATTTCAAAGAATACTCAGTAAGTGGCCCCACTATAGGGGCCACACAATTTAATTTCACAATTAAATTTGGCGACACTTCTTGTATGAAGAGAAACTCAAAGTTTTACCAACCACAAGAGTTTAAAATATTTCTTCACCTAGAAAGAGTTAAATATGAGGCAGAGTAGGTGACTAGAATTGGTGGGACTACGATGTAGATATCCAGTACCACCCTGGAAAAACAAACGTGGTCGCAGACGCTTAGAGTAGAAAGACGGCCTACTCGTCGGCCCTCATTACAAGGAAAGTTAGGGTACAAATAGAATTTGAGCAAGGCAGCATAGCTGTAGCGAGCGAGGGAATCATAGCACAACTGGCCAGACTCATATTGCAACCTACTCTTAAGCAGAGAATTATTACCTCCCAACGAGAGGATCCTAATGTACAGAAAGTCCTAGGCCAGCTAAACGAAAGTCCAATAGACGGATTCTCAAAGTCCTCAGATGAAGAACTATTGTATCATGGATGCCTATGTGTCCTGGCAATAGAGGAGTTAAGGAAAGAGATACTGACGGAAGCTCACACCTTGCCATTTGCCACCAGGAGGTACTAAGATGTACCAAGATTTAAAACAACATTTCTGGTGGAAGAGCATGAAGAGGGACATGACCAAGTTTGTGAGCAAGTGCTTAGTTTTTCAACAAGTGAAAGCTCCTAGACGAAAGACAGCGGGGATGTTACAGCCCGAAAGTATATCGGAGTGGAAGTGGGAAAACATAGCAATGGACTTCATAGTAGGATTACCCGAAATGCTTAAAGGCTATACAACGATTTGGGTAATTGTCGATAGGTTGACCAAGTCAGCACACTTCTTACCTGAAAAAGGCACATATATAGTTGATAACTAGGCACAACTGTATGTGAAGAAATAGTAAGACTTCATGGAGTTCTAGTGTCTATAGTGTCGAATTGAGATCCATGCTTTACGTCAGCGTTTTGGCACAGATTTCAAAAAGTGTTGGGTACTCGGCTCGACTTTGGCACCTCCTTCCACCCCCAAACAGATGGAAAACTGAGCACTAAATCTTAGAGGACATTCTACGTTCTTGCATATTAGACTTTAAGGGAAGTTGCGCTTTCAAACCACTATTTGAATGACACCGTTCAAGACCCTTTATGGGAAACGGTGCAAGTCCCCGCTATGTTGGGATGAGGTAGGTGAGAGAAAGCTAGTAGGACCCAAGCTAGACCTAGTCGCCAATGCGACTATCCAAAAAATTTGAGCGAGAATGTGTACCGCTCAAAGTAGACAAAAAAAAAAAAAAAAGTTATGCTGATGTAAGACGTAGAGACTTAGAGTTTGAGGTAGGGGACCAAGTATTCCTAAAGGTAGCACCCATGAGAGGCTTCTTGAGGTTCAGACGTAAGGGCAAGTAAGTCCTAGATGCATTGGACCTGTCAAAATTGTCGAGTGAATTGGTATTTAGTGTATAAGTTAGCCCTACCTCCCTCCCTCTCAGAAGTACACGAGGTAATTCACGTGTAGATGTAGAGTAAATATATGACGAACCGTATACACATAATAGACTAAATTACAAGAGGGACACGGTGGGTGACACGGTGGATACAGGAGGATGAAATAAGAGAATAATACCACGAGTAAGTACAAAAGTTTGAAAATTTCAAAGACGAAAGTTCTTTTTAGGGGTAAATAATGTAACGAATCTAAATTATAAAAAAAAAAAAAAAAAAAAAACTTAGTCGCCGATAATTCCGTGACCCGCGCGAAATCGTGTTCCTCGACCCCTCACAACGCCTCCTTCAACCTTCAACCATCGCCATGATGGTGTTTATATAACATATGCGGAAGCAATTTGGATCTTAGGCACGTTTAGAACATCAATTATAGTAAATAACTAGCATGTTCATAAGTATTAAAACTTAATGAGTTTGAATACTAACCTTTTGTAGTTCAAATTTCTTTTTCCTCACGAACCGGTTTCGAACCACCACTAGTGTCTTCTCCACTATCCTCCGGCCTTAGAACGGGATTGTGGAATCCTGTGAGTGACTAAACTTGGGAGGAATTTTGTATATATGAAGAGAGTGTTTGTGAGAGGTTTTTTTTCTCAAGGTTTTTCACCGAGAAGAAGAAGACCTTCCATGTACCATGATCACTCTATTTAAAGAGTCATGTTTGCATGTTCATGCAAACTTGAGATCACAAAATTTTGACACTTAAAATTCCACTCAAATGTTTGAGATTATGTGGCAAGCATGCATGTTTGAGTTAACCAAATTTCAACACCTCAAAATTCCACTAACATGGAATTTTCCATTAAATGAAGTCAACATTTTGACTTTCTTCATTTTAATTCAACAATTAATTTGAATAATGAATTTCAAATTAAAGTAACATTAAATGATTAATTAAACTATTTAATTAATATTTAATATTAATTCAAATGTCAATCCCAATCAATTCCGACACATAATTGATTAAGATATTTCAATCTTATTTAAATATCTCAGATTCTCTCTTTTTGTTTAATTCGTAAATAAAACAAAAATGCGGTTAAATATATCGTATATATGTAGCGCATATTCCTTAATTTGAATTCGAACACTTCGAATTCACTCGTCACACTGTTCTATGGTTTAGTCCGATATGAGCTAGCAGAGGGACCTAATGAACCTATAGATCATGGGCTCCAACGATCCAAGATTAACCGGCTAAACTCATTAACCTTGTTAACCAACATTCGTTAACTACTGGGACACTCCACTATAGCCTAGTAGTTGCACTCCGCTCACTATAGATATATTTCTGTCCATTTGATATAACCATGATTAGTAAGTCGATCCTTCATAGGTTGTTCGTAACTAGAGCTGGGTCAATTTACCGTTTTACCCCTAAAGTTACTTCTTGTTCCTTATGTCTCACTGATCCTCTAATGAACAATTGGTTTGTGGTCCAACCAGTAAACCGAATCCCTCTTAGGCCAATGAGAGGGTGGGGCCCCTTGTTCAAGACCTGGAGTTAGTGCTTAAGGGAACTAGCCATTCACTCAGTCTTACCCCTAAAATTGGAGGCCTATTGAGTTGGCGAACTAGTGCCACTCTCACCCGTGCAAATCTAAGGATAATTCCGAATAAACAGGAGTTCATGGTTAGCTCAGGATTAAAACCGAGTTACCTCGGTTATCGAATGAAAAGAAAATCAGTCTCAACAGTAAACGACATTATAAAGTGAGAGTCGTTTTCTTCATGGTCCGATCTTATACAATACTCATTGCATAGGACGCCCCCACTCACATGTCTCCACATGTACAATTTAGTGATCACATTGTTTATATCATATACAAAAGTGGGCCGCATCCATAGTGTCCCAGGAATAAGGTACTCAGCCTTATCCTTATACTATAGATCATTTTGACTATATACTTGAACTTGATCCACTCTTATGTCTCTACATATAGTTCAAGTAATCATACTATAGCCAGAGTGTTCTTAGTTTATTGGATTTAGATTAATGATCGTAAAGTTCACTTTATTCAATAACAATTTTTACTTAATAAACAACAATAATAACTTTATTGAAAATAGAATATGTTTTTTGTTTTACAAACTATGAGTTTTAGGACATAAAACCCAACACGCCACACGAACGTCAACAACCTCCCCAATGTTGAAATTGAAATCGCTCTGATACCAATTTGTTGAAATTGAAATCGCTCTAATACGAATTTGTAGAAAAATAAAGTCGCTCTGATACCAACTTGAGAAAAAAATGCTCGCTTTGAATCTAACTCATTTAGATAACTCTCACGAAACTTTAAAAGGGATGTCAAAAGGGGAGAGAGACGAGACAAAGAAGTTCTCCAGGTTATTACACAATAACTCAGACAATAAATTGTTTATGCTTTTCTTCTCTCTTTGGTTGTTTTTTTCTGCTTTTGTTCCCTCTTGGGTTGTTTTTTCTCTCTGCACATTTTACACTGTACATAAGGCCTTACATGGCTAAGTTTAGCAGTAACTTTTCTCCATTTTTTCTCTCCCAAAACCTTCTCTCTCCCAAAACCCTTTTCCCTCTCAAATTGAGTGCCCTAGCTCTTCTCTCTCCCATGAGCCCTTGCCCCTCTCAAATTTGGTATGGGTCTTCTCACCAAATAAGAAAAAAAAATCATATTTATTTTTTTTTCTTCTCTCTACTACATTTAAGTTTATTTCTCAACACCTAAACTGCTCAGAACAACTACAACCAAAGAAGAGACGAAAAAAATTCGAGAGAAGGAGAAAACTGAAGAAAAGCTCCAGTAGGGAAACTCGTGACGTCGAAACCCTCAGCCCCGCGTTTTAATCAAATAGATTAACCATGAAAGACCTCACCGACCTTAGTATATTCCCCAAAGAGGATTCACAATGTGCATCGTCGTCCTCGAAGAGGGAATTCGAAAAATCGAACTTTTGGAAGAATTTCTGATCTACCTCCACAAACGTCCAACAACCACGAAACTAGGAAGCTTCATACCTTTGTAACCGTAGTTGGGTGTTCCCATTTAGTGATGACTTCTATCGTAGTGGATGAAAGAAAAAAAAAGTAACAGAATGGGAGAAGAATCGTAGACACAAATTAATTTTCTTCTTTTTGTGGTGTCCTTAGAACTTGCACTATTTTCCTTATATAATAAAATTTTTACCCATTTCTACTACAAATTAGCAAACACTCCACCATTCCTTCCACTCATATTTATTCCACTCCCTAAAAACTAGTTCCTTCCACTACTTCCAATATCTCCCACCTTTTTTCATGGAGAAATAAGCAACAGAAATAAAATAAATACTAACCACTATTTTTATTTTTTTGTTTTTTAACCCCAAAAAAAAAAAACTTATAAAGCAAAATAAAAAAAATAAGTTTATAACCAATAGTGGATTCCACTTAAATCGCATCTTTAGACACTACGTGTTCTAAGAATGAGACTTTTCATAGCCAAAATTCACATTTGAAAAACTTGGCGTACAACTTATTCTACCTTAAGATAGTTAAGACTTTTCGGAGGTGTTCTTGATCCATTTTCAAGTATATTAGAATGTTGTCTATGAACAGGATAACAAACATGTTTAGACATTCCTTGAATACATGGTTTATTAATTTCATGAACATGGTTGTGGCATTGGTGAGACAAAATTACATCACAACAAACTTGTAGTGGCCATATCTTGTTCAAAGGTTGTTTTCGATAATCTCCTTCCTTAAAATTAATCTGATGATAGCTTTATAGAAGGTTTATCTTGGAAAATACTGTCGCCTCTCAGATCTAGTAGAATAAATCCTTGATGCAAGGGAGTGGGTAGTTGTTCTTTATTGTTCTCTTGTTTTGCTCCCCATAGTTAATACATAGGCACATCGACCTGTCTTTCTTTTTCACAAACAACACCGGCACACACCAACAAGATAAACTAAGTCGAATGAAACCCTTTTATAGTAAGTCTTGTAGTTGTAATTTTAGTTCCTTTAATTCTGTTGGAGCCATGTGGTATAATGCTTTAGAGATAGGTCCAGTTCCTGGTTTGAGTTATATCCCAAAGTCTATAGCTCATGAAGGAGAAACTCCTAGTAAATCCTATGGGAAGACACTTGGAAATTCGTTTACTGTGGATACCGTATCCATTGTTTTCTCTTTTGCTTTTACGTCCACTGTGCATGTTAGTATATCCCATCCTCCTTGTTGTACCAAGCATTTGTCTTTCATCATCGACACTATCTTTGGGGTGACACCCGTACAGGTTCCTTTAAACTTAAAGTTAGGTCTAGTTGGTGGCGAAAAAACCACTTTCTTCTTGTGGCAATCTATACTTGCATAATTCTCGGCTAACCAAAGCATTCCTAATATGACATCAAAATCTGTCATACTCACTACTTTTAGGTTTATGCTTATAATATGTCCAGCTATTATTACTTGTCCGTCTTTTATCCTATGCTTAGTAACTAGATCTACTCCCACTAGGGTACTAACATATAATACATGCAATAAGGGTTCTACCGTGAATCCTGCTTGACTAACAAAAGACAAGGATATAAACGTATGCATAGAACTAGAATCAAATATCGTTAATGCATAGTAACTTAGTATAGATAGCATACCTGTCACCATGGTGTCAAATTTTCCAGCATCCCCACTGGTGGATGCATACTCCTTTGCATGCAAGCGAGTTGGCACAGTTCACTCGCCACTTCCTAATCCTCTAGGTGGTTCTATTGGACTATTGGTACCCTTCAAAATATAGTATTTGGTCGTTTGATGTTCATGACCACATCTGAGCATATCCTTGAGCCTGCCATACATTTACTTCAGTGTTGTTTTCCGCATTAGTGGCATCGAAGCTCCTCATGTTCCTGACCCCTCTCTTTATCCCTGGTGTCTGTGTAAATGTTGGGCAGGACGCCTATCAGAGTATTAAGGCCTTCGCGTTGATGGTCGATAGTCTGTCCCTCTAGACTCATATGATCGCTTCCTTTCGATAGTGACCGCTGGTTCTCAATGTCTTTCCTCTTTAGACTTTTTCAAGGATTTTTGCCGTTCTTAGTGCCTACTCATACATATTTGGGTTTATGGCTTCCACCATGTGGCAGACCTACAAGCCTAGGCCCAAAAAAAAAAAAAAAAAAAAATTATATGTCATCTTTTGTTCAGTATCCACCCATGACGGCGTAAACCTTTTTAATCTCATAAGTTCTCTGTCATATTTGTCCACTGAGTGTCCACCCTGAGTCAGATTGATGAATTTCTGCTGTTTCTTAAGACACACTGCTTTGGGATAATACTTCTTTAGGAAAGCCTCCTTAAATTGATCTCACGCCATGATTCCCCCTCTTGGATTAATATTATCCTAATTGTCCGTCCACCATACTTACGCGTTCTTTCGCAGCATAAATGACGCACAAGGTACCTGCTGGTTGTTCAGACATTCCATTGACATAAATATGATTTCCATGGACGAAATCACATCTAAACTTCTGTTGGATCTCTCGTAGTACTAGTGAATGGGTGCGAATCATACCGCTTGAAGTCTCGTAGCCAGTTCGCTCCTCTAGTAGATTGCAAGTGTTGGATTGTTGGGTGATCATTATGGCATGCATCATGACCTAAAACGACTCCCGCATCAAACTAGTAGTGGGGTCTATTCCAGTCACTTGTGCTGCTAGAGGTGGTGCAGCTTGTGGCGGTACAACTTGAGGCAATGCAGCTGCATCCTTCCTAGTTATTAATTCTTCTCGAGGTGAGCTCTCTTTAGCCTCACCTCTTCCTCTACATCTAATAGGGGGTCCTCCCCTTCCTCTTCTTCCTCTTCCACATCCTCTGGGTGACATGGTTCTAAAAACCAAGATAATTCTATTTAAGTCTATCATTTACTAACAATACAATATCATAGTACACATAAAAAATTCATATAACATTGCAAGCATATAATAGCGAAATTAAATCAAGCATCATGCTGCAATATATAATATAATTAAAGCTCGTCAATTTTCATGCTACATAACATTTAAAACATAGAGCCAAACACAATAAATATCATCATGACATTTTCCTTTTTTAATCTTATGCATTGTGTATATAATGGTGACAGAGCATCAATGATTGAACCATGGAACACATCAAGTCTACAAGATCTACGTCGTAGGCTAGTCTAGGGTGTGTGAACTGCCTGGGATCCAGCTCGCACGTGTGGGTTGTGTGTAGTGAAGTACTACACATCCAATATTGTCTAAATTGGAGGACACCCCATGACCGTTTTAACGATAGGTCCTAGATGATTATTTACACATGTTTGCATTCTTTGACCCCATCAGTGGGGTCACTTACTTAGTATTTCTTAAAATACTCGAGTCATGTGCTATTTCTACTTTAGGTAAAGGCAAGGCACCCCTGTACCGTTGACGACGACATTGCAATCAGAGACCATGCCACGTGCATAGGATAGTAATATTTTCTTTTCTTAGACTTTGGCTAGTATAGGATGTTTTTCATTAGAATTTTTACTTGCTTTATTTATTATTGTTCTTATCTAGTTTTAAATATGTTTTCAAACTTGTAAGTCCATGACAGTGTTTTAAGTTGAAGTAATGTTTTAAGATAAAGATTATGTTTCACGATGATGCTTTAAATGTTTCTTCCACACAAGAGCATAGACTATGATGATGGTAGTGACTTTAGGTTAGTAAAAATCTAGGGCCATTACATGTGATGTACTGATGATGTGATTATGTTATGGTGTAATACGTTCGGCGATATAATACATGAGACATGCATTATGATATGATGTGATATGTCTATGACATCATGTCTATGATATGATATTTCTATGATATAATATGTTGAAGGACATGTTATGTGCATGGTACGACATAATGTGATGTATGATAGGAATGATATGGTATTCAACCGCGATACATGTCTTAAAGACAATGTTGAAAAATGATATGATATGAAGGAAAATGGAAGGAGTTTTACGATGGTACAAATGCGTACGTCATGAGACAAGAAAATGATCATTATTTCTAACATAATGTTGCGATGATCATGATCATGCCCGCAAGACACTCGGGATTTGCTAACCTCCGGACGTCTTGCTATGGACAACCAGCTCGACTATGATGGGTCTAGGGGGCGTGCGAACTGCCTGAAGACTCACACTTGCACACACATCAAATTTTGTCCAGACTGGAGACCACCCCTACGATGGTTTTAATGATAGGTCCCTAAGCATGAGTTGCATGTGTTTGCATTCCATGACCCTAATAGTGGAGTCACTTATTGAGTATTTCCTAAAATACTCAAGTCGTGTGCCACTTCTATTACAGGTAAAGGCAAGACACCCCTGTAGAGCTGACGACGACATCACAAGTAAAGACCATGGCAAATGCATAGGATAATGGTATTTCATTTCTTAGACTTTAGGTTAGTACACGGTGTTTTTACTTTTAATGTTTATTTTTTCTATTCAATATTTGGTTATATTGTTTTAAATATATTTTCGAACACGTAAGTCCATGACAGTGTTTGATGATAAAGTTTTAAAGATTTATTTCCGCATAAGAGAGTACGTTGTGATGACGATAGCGACTTTAGGTTAGTAGAAATCTAGGGTTGTTACAGTTGGTATCAGAGTTCTAGGTTATAGATTCTGTAGACTAGCCTACGAGATAGGCTTGACATGTTCCATGGTCCCACATCTTATGCCCCCCGATCATCATCAGGTATGTCATGGATAAGATAAAGCAAAGGAAATGTTGTTGATTTCATATGTTGTTACTACTTGGTCATTATCAACTATAACTCCGAATTAAATTTTGACACCATTGACTGTATTATTGTTGACTTAGTTATATGTTTATTTTAATACAAAATTGGTATGATTTACCCAGCATGGAATATGAATGTTAATTAATATATTGATAGTGTTTAGATTAGTAAGGTTCGTACCTTGAATGGGGAGATAGAGTTTAGTATTTTATGTCAGATGTCTTGAACATAGTTAAAATACGCAGTGTTATGACCATGAGATGGGAAAAATGTATCAACGTATACTGACGATTAAATAGATTCAAATGAAAACGACCAAGAAAACTTGATAGATGACAGCATCTTATAGTCTGCTACAGATATTAAAAGTGGTAGTGTCGGAAGGAAATTCAGTCACTATAAAGTATGTAAATATGAAATTTAAGTATCGGTGTGACAAAAAAAAAAAAAAAAAAAAAAAAAAAAAAAAAAAAAAAAAAGAGCTAACATAGTAAAAGTTGAAACATTGTATACCTAAACTCATTTATGAATGACATAAATGACTTTAATGTGAGCTAAGCTCAGGAAGTCGTGAGATGTAGAAAACCACCTTAAATTTAAAGTTAAAGTTACAATCGAAAATTTTTAAAGTTAAACATTGTATACCTAAACTCACTAATTGAAAATTTTTAAAGTTACAATTGAGCCACATTGTGGATGAGATATTATGATCATGGTCAAAGTTTTATAAATATTTATAAACATGGATTGGAGTTTGAGATTTTTAAGATATCTTAAATTTAGGAATGATTTAAGATTGATTTGGGTGGAGTCACAATATTAAAAAAATAAAAAATATAAAAAAGCCCACTTTGGTTGTGTTGCCTTTTCATATAACGAATGAAAAAATGTTAAAATGAGACCTTGAAGACGTATGGACAAAAAAGTGCATCATTGGACCTTTAGCTAGGCTTAAAAAAAATTGACTTGGAGGACAATGTAATGAAGGAAAGTGATTAAACTATTGATCTTAATTGAATGAGGAGACTTATGTTACAAGGCCATTGAAATATGTTGAGGATTTAAACCAAGATTTGCAGTGGTAAATAACCAAAATATCCCTATAAGAATTTTAAGATGTCTTCAAGATCTTAAATACTCAAAATACTACGAAAATTTATGAGACTAGTTTGCAATATGAGCTAAGAGAAAAATTTAAGGAGATTATAACAACTTAGGGATATGAGCTAAGAGAAAAAGTACGTAACTACCCCTCAAGACACTTGATAAGAAATCAAGGTTTTTATGAGTACCAAGTGACAAGATACATATGAAAGATTTATGCAGGTAGAAAAATATTTATGACTCATATGGATTAGGGTGTACTTGTTAAGAAATTTTCCTTAGTTGTATTTCAAGACTTAACAAAAAACTCTTGAACGAAAACCTGAGATATTTTAAAGACCTCCCAATGAGTAGTGCAATATGGTCTTACGACAATGACTACGTCGTAGGAAACGTATGAACACCTAGGTGTAGGTACTTAAACTATGTCATAAGGAACCCGTGAATCCTTGGACATAGGTATGTAAATTGTATCGCACCGAACACATGAAGCTTTGGATGCAAGTATTAGGACTATGTCACGGGGAATGCATGAAGCCTCGTGCAGTTATTTATTAAATATAAGGAACAAATTAAGGTAACAAAAGTCAAGAGATAGGAATTGAAGAAAGTTCTCTTAAGTATAGGAGTTGAAGAAAGATAATGTTTCAAAGATTTTCTTTAAGTTTCAATGTGGTAGTTATGAGTGACTGTGAGGTCTTTTAACTCATTAATACCCACAACTTGTATAATTTAATGAACTAGATCTTGGAGAAGGTTCTTAAACTAGTTTGTAATGGTCTAAATAAATTCTAAATGGAGCAAAAATGTTTCCCATCGGCATCAATGTCATAGAATTTGGTATAGCGAACCTGTGAATGTTTGATTAATCCACCACACCTAAATGGTGTGAAAGTTATCTTATTTATAATTAAATAAATTACAAGGATATGGAAATAGTAATAAATAGAAATAACAATAAATGGAAAGATATCTATGGTAATAAGGTAAATATTAGATATTTGCCTTATAATAAAATATCAAATATAATATATATGTAAACTATAATTTATTACTAAATATCCTTAACACCCCACCGCAAGCTGAACGTCGGATTTGAACGAACGTGAAGCTTGAATCTGAAAAATTCAAAGAGGTTGAGAAACACTTTTCGTGAAGATGTCAACAACCTGGTTCAGAGGAGGCGTAAAGAAACACTTTCTTGGCCATCGAAAATTGTAGAGGGATCGTCCCTCAGCGGCGATGCTGCCTTGGCTTCGGCGAGAATATGTCTTAACCCATGAAGAGGGATTGTCGCTTAGCGACGATACTGCCTTGGCTCTGGTGAGAATATGTCTAACCCCAAGAAGTAGAAGGGGAAACCTAGAGCAAGGGACAAAGACAATGTTGAAGCCGGAAGAGTCACCACATTGGGTGAAGGAGCCAATTTTGGCGAGAAGGGCAGCCGGAAGAGTCGCCACATTGGGCGAAGGAGCCAATTTTGGTGAGAAGGGCAGCGGCAACTTGGTTGGCGAAGAGGCCAGTGCGGCGCCCAGATTCGAAAGGTAAATCTCTGCAGACGATTGTTAGGTTTAGGTTAGGATTTATGTGAAGGATGAAGGGAAAATTGGGAAGAAAATGAAAGAGGCTATGTTTGGAAAAAGTGAGGTTGTATGTACAGAGTATGGCAAAGGGTGATTTGGAGGTTAAAAGAAAGGAGCCGAAGAGTAATCAATCGGCTCTGCCTGCGGCAGCCATAGAGACTGCGCCTGCGGCATCAAAGCCAACAGGGGTGGTGGAGAAGAAAATTAGAGGATTCAAAAGCCATAGATGAGAAAGAATCGAGGTTGTTAAACCGAAAGCGCTCTGATACCATGTGAATGTTTGATTAATCCACCACACCTAAATGGTGTGAAAGTTATCTTATTTATAATTAAATAAATTACAAGGATATGGAAATAGTAATAAATAGAAATAACAATAAATGGAAAGATATCTATGGTAATAAGGTAAATATTAGATATTTGCCTTATAATAAAATATCAAATATAATATATATGTAAACTATAATTTATTACTAAATATCCTTAACAGAACCATTTTAAACGAAGAGTAGTTCTCCCAAGTTACTAATGAGGTCGTGCAAAAACTAACCGTGATTCCTTCCTTCAAAACTAACCAAAAAAAGATTTTGTACAATTAACAACACATTCCAAGCATGATAACCACTACACCACAACAACTAGATGTCTATGATGTCCATGATCAAAAGAATAGCTAATAATTATGAATTTTAATGTTTAATCATAATATTCTTCAAAAAAAAATAATAATAATAATAATAATAATAATAATAATAAATAAATAAAATAAGTTTATTGTTAGTGAGATGAAACGGTTAATATCTTGTTTGAAAATACAATTCAACTTTCAAATGTATTCGTTCATATACATAAGAATACCGTTTGACTCGTCTACTCTATTTCGAGTCAACAAAGATATCATAGGCTTTGCAGTGTACCCAAAATAAAATGGCGAGACCAAGTTATCATTTTATCTATTCATATCCTATATATAAAATATTATGCATAAAATCATTCAACCACATGAGAAAGAACAATATTAATAAAATCATTCAACCACAACAATATTAATAAAATCATTCAACCACATGAGAAAGAACAATATTAATATCATTCAACCACATGAGAAAGAACAATATTACTAGCAAATAAACTATGGCATCATCAAGACTTGAACCGAAGACCTTTGTATGTTAGACTAACATGATAACCAACTATACCACAAGACCAAATGATGTGCAAATTTTGTTCTATATTATGATATAATGTTATAAAATTCAGGAGTAAAAAGAATGATAAAATTAGAATTTTAAATCTTTTTTTTTAATTCTAGAATTAATTGAATAGTATTTACATATTTGAAGGCTTTCATTGTTATTTTGAGCAATAGGCCGAGCTTTTTAATTGTAACAACTTACAAAAAATAATAATTATAACAATAATAAAGAAATAAATAAATAATTAACCCATCCCTCCCTTCACTGATATCTTAGGACTCCTTTCTCAAATATCACTCTTCAACCCCTACTCTAACTACCAGTTATGCTAGAGAGAATAAAAAAATAGCCCCTACTTCAACTATCATGCTAGAGAGAATAAAAAAATAGCCCCTACTCCAACTATCATGCTAGAGAGAGAATAAAATGGCTTTGATACCATGATAGATGATCACCACCAACTATCAGTTATGCTAGAGAGAGAATAAAATGGCTCTGATACCATGTTAGATGAATACGACTCTCCACAATGGTATGATATTGTCCACTCTGAGCATAAGCTTTGCTTGGCCTCATACTAATGGCGATAGTATTCTTTAATTATAAACCGATGATCATTCCTAAAAAAGTTAATAATTATAAATTTTAATGTTTTAAAAAATAGCCGTAGGAATTTTTCATAAAAGTTTTCCACTATCCTATGGTATTGCTCGAACTAGAAAACTTTAATATGTTAGACTAACATGATAAACCAACTACACCACAACATTATGATATACTAATTTATAAATACAAATTTATTCTATATTATGATATAATGTTATAAAACCCACCGGAGTAAAAAGAAAAAAGAAAGATAAAATTAGAATTTCAAATCTCTATATTTTTTTTCTAGAATTGATTGAATAGTATTTATATCCTACTTTTAGCAATACATCAAGCTCCTTAATCTTAATATTGGCTGCTAAAAAGTTGACTACTTATTACGGACAACTATACAACTCAGAAAAATAATGTCTGGACCCTTTCAATAGAAGCAAATTAGATAATGGTTAGTTTTAATCGACCATATGGTGGGAGTTAAAACCACTTAAAACTGGTCTTTAGATAATGAAAGACACTATGGATTTGGGAGTTCTTTATTGAAAAGAGGATAATCGAGAGTTAATAACATATACTAACATGATTATTCACTATGCTATGCAGTAATTTTTAAAAGTTTATGCTTATACTTTAATATAAATATATATTTTTATACTTCTACGTTTGAATTTCCACCTATCATACTATGATAGAAAGTATGGAGACCTGATCAATAATTGTGTTCACGTGCATCGAGATACTTCTCCATTATGGTGAGTACGGACACGTAGACCATGATACTGATTATGACCATCATGTTCGCCATAATGCTACGACGACTGCTATTCCCTCTAGGTGTCCAGCAATAGTGCATTAGCGAGTGCTAGCCCGACCAGCAGGCCTAGGAGGGCATACGAGCACATCTTGTGGATTCACGTTCGCACGTGTGGGCCATGTGTACAGAAGTATTATACATGATGTTTTTAATGATAGGTCCCACCATGTTGTATGTGACTCCATTTCATAACCCCGATTTCAGAACCATGGAACTTGTGTTAGGATTAGTTGCATTTTATTTATTTTGTAGACCTTAAGTTTGATTAGGGCATCATTTTAATCCTTTTTTGTTTTATACAAATTTCATGTTGTTTATTTTTAGTTGTTTTGTTTTAAGGTTTTATTATGTATGTTTAAGTCCATGACATCGTGTGTTATGAATTATTTAAATGAATGTTTTCGCAAAAAAATGTCAAGTTAGGTCATTCACATCGTAGCGACTCTATTTTAGTAGAAAAATAGGGTCATTACAATTGGTATCAAAGCCCTACGTTACAGATTCTGTTGTCTAGCATACGAGGTAGTTTTAGTACGTTCCATGGTCCCACCGCAGATGGTCCGTCGCCGTCAAGTACGTCATATGTAAATTAATAAAAAAAGATATTGAATGTTATTGTCAAGTGTGATATTGTTGAATCAGTCGTGTGTTTATAATGATATAGTGTATGACATATTTTTTGTACCGAGAGATCCTCACTTAAGAGTAATTACGTGTTGATTATAGATCATGTCACCTAGAGAACGTGGAAGGGGGTGTAGGGGAAGTAGATGACCCCCTCTTAGAGGATGGGGTAGAGGTAGTGATATGAACCAAGAGACATCATTCATACAATATACTTCAATGAAGATGTGAAGAAAATGTTAGTCAAAATTATCAAAAGAGATTGCAATTCATGTCATATTGAAGAGGAATGAAGTTTGATGGTTATAAATTTTGGGTGGGCTACAATTTAGAGTAATTTAGAGTTATTGTATTTTAAGACATTTTATTTACTTTAGGTTACATTTACATAATGGCTAATTATGGCCATTAAGTATGAATGTTACAACTTTTGGAATGCCTTTAATAGTTTCATTTTGAGACTATATAAAGCCATGTATGTTGTATTTGTAAGGTAGACTTGGAAAATATATTAAAAGAAGCATTTATGCTTTCTTTAGCCAATGGCTAAGTTTCTTTGCAATTCTATATAGTTTAGGTTGCATGTAGAATCATTCAAGCTCGACATGATCAATCTTGCTTGTGGAGTGATTCGAATCTCAAACAAGTGTTTGAGATATTTGATCAACAAGAGTCATTCAAGCTAGACATGATCGATCTTGCTTGTGGAGTGATTCGAATCTCAATCAAGTGTTCTTGCCTTGAGATATTCGATCAACAAGTTAATCCGAATCTTACTCCCCTTGTAGTGATTTCCTTATCTTATCATTTGGTATCAGAGCTTCAGGCTCAAGATCGGATATATGTTTCCTTTGATTACTACTGGGGAGGCCATGGCAATTTGATCGTCGGGTAATGTATGATGGGTATGCAAATCGATACTCTTTTACTCACAATGGTAGAAAAACTATTCTTGTTCCATTGTCTCATAAAGATGTATTTATTGATCATTGCAAACATGAAAAGAAAAGGCAAGAGGCTGATACAAAAGCAGAGATTGAAAATGAATCAAGTGAAAAAATGAGCTTGAGTGAAAAGCAAGAGAGTAACACTCAGCCTAGAGAAAAAAAAGAGAGAAAAGCCAAATCAGTAAACTTGTATGTTAGATCAAGTGAGGCTAGGAATGTTTTGCTCTCTAACCAGACTATTCTTGTACTTATGTGCAAGGGGTCTGGTTACTTTACTAACATGCTTAACCCTCCTTTGCCTAGTGATTTTGTTGTGCTTTTGCAAGAGCTTGAAGATTTATTTTCTGAGGAGATGCCTAGTAGTTTGCCACCACTTAGAGGGATTGAACACAAGATTGACTTCATTCCTGGCGTGCCCATTCCAAACCGACCAGCATATAGGACTAATCCAAAGGAGGCTGAAGAGATACAAGGGCAAGTAAGTGAACTCCTTGCTAAAGGGTATGTACGTGAAAGTTTGAGTTCTTGTTCTGTTCCAGTTATTCTTGTACCTAAGAAAGATGGTTCTTGGCGTATGTGCGTTGATTGTAGGGCTATAAACAAGATAACTATAAAGTATAGGCATCCAATTCCTAGATTAGATGATATGCTTGATGAATTGCATGGATGTAATCTTTTTACTAAGATTGATTTAAAATCGGGTTATCATCAAATTCGCATGCATATTGGGGATGAGTGGAAAACAGCTTTTAAAACCAAGTATCGTCTTTATGAATGGTTGGTTATGCCTTTTGGATTAACTAATGCACCTAGTACATTCATGAGACTAATGAACCATGTCTTACGAGAATACTTAGGTAAGTTTGTGGTTGTTTATTTTGATGACATCCTTGTTTACTCTAAATCTTTAGATGATCATATTACCCATGTACGCAATGTTTTGACTACTTTAAGAAATGAATGTTTGTATGTAAATTTAAAGAAATGTAGCTTTTGCATGGAAAAAGTTAACTTTCTTGGGTTTGTAGTTTCATCTAATGATGTTGAGGTTGATGAGGAGAAAGTGAAGGCTATAAAAGAGTGGCCTACACCTAAAAATGTAAGTGAGGTAAGAAGTTTTCATGGTCTTGCAAGTTTCTACCGTAGGTTCATTAAGAATTTTAGTACAATTGCTTCACCCTTGAATGAACTTGTTAAGAAAAATGTATCCTTTATATGGGAAAAAGATCAAGAACTTGCTTTTAATACTTTGAAAGAAAAATTGAGTTCTGCTCCTTTGCTTGCATTACCTAATTTTGAGTCTACTTTTGAAATTGAATGTGATGCTAGTGGAGTAGGGATAGGTGCTGTATTAATGCAAAATCAAAGACCTTCAATGTTCTTTAGTGAGAAGTTGACTAGTGCATCTTTGAGGTATCCAACTTATGACAAAGAGCTTTATGCTTTGGTTCGTGTATTGCAAACCTGGCAACATTATCTTTGGCCTAAGGAGTTCATTATTCATACGGATCATGAAAGTTTAAAGCATTTGAGAGTACAAAATAAACTCAACAGACGACATGCTAAGTGGTTAGAATTTATTGAAACATTCCCTTATGTCATAAGATATAAACAAGGTAAGAATAACATTGTTGCAGATGCTTTATCACGAACGTATGTCCTCCTCAATACTTTGAATGCTAGGTTGTTGGGTTTTGAACACATAAAGGATTTGTATCAACATGACATGTTCTTTGCTCCTTTTGTTGAATCTTGTGAAAAAGGACTCATTGTGGATAATTACTTGTTGTTAGATGGATTTTTGTTCCGAAAAGGCAAACTTTGCATACCATCTTGTTCCATACGTGAGCTACTTGTGAGGGAAGCTCATGGAGGTGGTTTAATGGCACACCATGGAGTTTCTAAAACTTATGATATGCTCTCTGAACATTTTTTTTGGCCTAAAATGAGACATGATGTTCATAAAGTTTGTGCTCGTTGCATAGCATGTAAACAAGCTAAGTCTAGGCTTCAACCACATGGTTTATACTCCCCATTACCAGTTCCTAATGGTCCTTGGATTGATATATCAATGGATTTTGTTTTAGGTTTACCTAGGACTAGGAAAGGTTATGATAGCATCTTTGTTGTGGTTGATCGATTTAGTAAAATGTCTCATTTTATT
This sequence comes from Cucurbita pepo subsp. pepo, assembly GCF_057944985.1. Taxonomy (NCBI): domain Eukaryota; kingdom Viridiplantae; phylum Streptophyta; class Magnoliopsida; order Cucurbitales; family Cucurbitaceae; genus Cucurbita; species Cucurbita pepo. Next base: position 57,403 of record NW_028257932.1, on the reverse strand, counting down.
CCTTGTCACAAAACTGATGATGCAAAACATATTGCAGACCTGTTCTTTAGGGAAGTTGTACGATTGCATGGCATTCCTAAAAGCATCGTTAGTGATCGTGATGTCAAATTTTTAAGCCACTTTTGGCGTGTTTTATGGGGTAAGTTAGGAACTAAGCTCGTATATTCAACTACTTGTCATCCTGAAACGGATGGACAAACTGAAGTTGTTAACAGAACCATGACTACTATGCTTAGGGATTTTATTGATAAGAATCTTAAGACTTGGGAGGATTGTTTGCCATTTATAGAATTTGGTTGTTCATAGCACTAGTAAATGCACACCTTTTGAAATTGTTTATGGCTTTAATCCTTTAACCCCCATTGACTTGTTACCTATACCGTCAAAAGAATTTGTGAATTTTGATGCAAATGCCAAGGTTGAGTTTGTTCATAAACTACACAAGCAAGTAAAAGAACAAATTGAGAAACAAAATTCCAAGGTTGCCACCCGAATTAATAAAGGACGTAAGATTGTCATCTTCAAGCCAGGAGATTGGGTTTGGGTGTATTTCTGAAAAGAAAGATTTCCTACTCAAAGAAAATCTAAGCTTTTACCACGAGGAGATGGACCTTTTCAAGTTCTTGAGCGCATCAACGACAATGCTTATAAAATTGATCTACCAGGTAAGTACGGTGTTAGTGCAACTTTTAATGTTGTTGATTTGAGTCCTTTTGATGTAGGTGATGGCTTGGATTCGAGGACGAATCCTTCTCAAGAGGGGGAGAATGATATGAACCACGACCAAGGAATTTCCATACCTCAAGGTCCAATTACAAGGACGAGAGCCAAGAAGCTACAACAAACCTTATACAATTATATTCAAGCTATGGTGAGCTCATCAAAGAAAATTCTAGAAGACGTTGGAGACCTCCCTTATATGTTATGCAAAGTTGAGCTTCAAGACAGAGATGAATTAAATACACTTTAAGTTGCATTTAATGAACTCCGCTGAATTAAATGCACTTTAAGTTGCATTTAATGAACTCCGCTGAATTTATCAAATAGTCCAAGGATGACTACTAAGCACATTTTATTATTTGCATTATTTAATTATAGTTTAACTATTTGTTGTCATATTTAAGCTAGTTTTAAATATAGGAGTTAAGGTTATATTCTAACCCACATAGGTTACTATATTCCACCATTAACTAGCCTTTTTAATATGGAGGTTATGGGTATTTCTCATTTACTAGCCCATTTAATTTTGGAGTTACCTATCACATAGGTTAAGGTATGTAAAGGCTATATAAAGCCTTCTTTTCTTTGATTAGACATCAAATTTTGGAATTAAGAATAGAATTTCTATTTTAGCTTTGTTGAGAGATAAACTTTCTTTGCAAATTCTTGTGTTTAGAACTTGCATGTAGAATCATTCAAGCTCGACATGATCAATCTTGCTTGTGGAGTGATTCGAATCTCAAACAAGTGTTTGAGATATTTGATCAACAAGAGTCATTCAAGCTAGACATGATCGATCTTGCTTGTGGAGTGATTCGAATCTCAATCAAGTGTTCTTGCCTTGAGATATTTGATCAACAAGGTAATCTGAATCTTACCCTCCCCTTGTAGTTGATTTCTTTATCTTATCATTTGGTATTAGAGCTTCAGGCTCAAGATCGGATATATGTTTCCTTTGCATTTTTTTTTTCAATTTGATTTTTATTTACTTTCATGTTTTTAGATTTTAATCGACCCAGAGTTCAAAATTCAATCTTTGCTCTATTCAAAAGTTGAGAGGTGAGATTGAGAGCTTCATTTGTGTAAATGAGTGCAAACAGAGTGGCCTAAAAAAAAATCCTTGAGTGTATACACATGAGAGATTGTTGTGAGGGCCTTTGTATTTTCATATCTTATGTTTTGCAGCAAAGTTTCACAAATAGATTCGAGGACGAATCCTCTTGAAGAACTGGAGAATGATATGAACCAAGAGACATCATTCATACAATATACTTCAATGAAGATGTGAAGAAAATGTTGTCAAAATTATCAAAAGAGGTTTCAATTCATGTCACATTGAAGAGGAATGAAGTTTGATGGTTATAAATTTTGGGTGGGTTACAATTTAGAGTAATTTAGAGTTATTGTATTTTAAGACATTTTATTTACTTTAGGTTACATTTACATAATGGCTAATTATGGTCATTAAGTATGAATGTTACCACTTTTGGAATGCCTTTAATAGTTTCATTTTGAGGCTATATAAAGCCATGTATGTTGTATTTGTAAGGTAGACTTGGAAAATATATTAAAAGAAGCATTTGTGCTTTCTTTAGCCAATGGCTAAGTTTCTTTGCAATTCTATGTAGTTTAGGTTGCATGTAGAATCATTCAAGCTCGACATGATCAATCTTGCTTGTGGAGTGATTCGAATCTCAAACGAGTGTTTGAGATATTTGATCAACAAGAGTCATTCAAGCTAGACATGATCGATCTTGCTTGTGGAGTGATTCGAATCTCAATCAAGTGTTCTTGCCTTGAGATATTCGATCAACAAGTTAATCCGAATCTTACTCCCCTTGTAGTGATTTCCTTATCTTATCTGGTAGAGGGAGTCCACCTCGTGAAGGATCAGTAACTCAAATCGACACAGCAGTGCCACCCCTAGTGGCACCGACGTCTAGAATGGACCCCATGACTACCACGATGTGGGAATCATTCTAGGTTGGGATGCAAATGGTGGTGACCATCCAGCAGATCAACAGTACGCAGTCATTGTGAGAAGCGTTGTATGCAGGATTTCAAGGGATAGATCCTCGTACCTTTAATGGTGCCTCACGAGACCCAACAAAAACACAATTGTGGCAATCATCAATTAAGATGTGTCGAGCTCACGAAACACCCTTCTTTCTCCTGACATGTGGTTGCTTGCTCTAGTATCTAGGAACAAGGAATTTTCAGCTCCAATATTGGCTGATGGCGGCACTATAGTTTCATTCAACATAACAAAATCAGGGTCTTTGTCATGTGTGGTTTTAATTTCACACGCCTCTATCATCAGCAATGAAGACTCCTCATCCTTTTGCATCTCTATCAAGTTGAGTTGTTCGTCTTTTGTGGAACACTCTAATGCGAAGTATCCCATTTGCTGACACCTGTAACGTTTAATTTTACTTTTCTCAAATTTCTTCTTTTGAGTTTGCGACTCTCCTTCATCTCCTCGATGCCAGTCACTTCTCCCACGGCCTCTCCATCTTCCACGACCCCGTCCCCTGCCTCCTTTGGAACTGCCTTTATCCTTCCATTCTTTCTTTGAGGATTTTGCATTCTCTCATTCCTTCCATTCTGCATGAGTGAGGAGAACGGTTTCATCCTTTTCTCCAAACCCTTGCGTTTTGAGATCACTGAACTCCTCAATCATTGAAGTGATTTGAAGAAACTTTGCAGAGGTGGATCGTAGAAGTTTCTTAACTACTTGGATATCATCCACAGTATTGGCGAGGCCTCTCAATTTGTTGACAATAATGGTGAGTTTTCCTGAATACTCATCAATACTTTCTGAATCACCCATCCTCAAGGCTTCAAACTCCCGCCAAAGAGTCTGCGTTCTAACTTCTTTCACTCTTTCCGCACCTAGATTCATATTTTTCAACATGATCTAGGCTTCCTTGGCAGTTTTCTTAGCACCCAACTATAGCAACGTATCTTCTCCAATACTTTGATAAATAGCTGCTAAAGCCATCTTATCTTTGTGGTTATCTACTATTTCAGGTGACTCAATTGCCTCCCAAACACCTTGTGCCATCATAAATACCTCCATCTTAATTGTCCAAGCTGCATAATTGTATTTTGTCAACATCGAATATTTGAGTGTGATAGAACCCTCCTTTTCTTGAATCCGTACACTCACTTCATATGCATCACCTTCTATCGCACCGGTGTTTTGGCTCCTGTCACTTGATTCCTGTCTCATTTTTTATCTCTCTCCCTTCTTGACTGCTCAATCTCTAGGTGAGACATGAATGAAAATAGGCCTTGATCTTGTAGCTCTAATACCAATTGAAAAAGAAAAAAAAAAGTAACAGAAGAGGAGAAGAAGCTAAGACACACAAATTAATTTTCTTCTAATTGTGGAGTCTTTAGAACTTGCACCATTTTTCTTATATAATAAATTTTTTACCCATATCTACTGCAAATCAGCAAGCACTCCACCATTCCTTCCACTCCTATTATTCCACTCCCTAAAAACTAGTTCCTTCCACTACTTCCAATATCTTCCGTCTTTTTTCATGGAGAAATAAGCAACAGAAATAAAATAAATACTAACCACTATTTTTTTTTTTAAACAAAAAAAAAACTTCTAAAGCAAAATAAAAAAACAAGTTTATAACCAACAGTGGATTCAACTTAAATCCCATCTTTAGACACTACGTGTTCTAAGAATGAGACTTTTTATAGCCAAAATTCACATTTGAAAAACTTGGCGTACAACTTGTTCTACCTTAAGATAACTTTTCGGAGGTGTTCTTGGTGTTCTTGATCCATTTTCAAGTATATTAGAATGTTGTCTATGAACACATCTGGGGCATTGGTGAGACCAAATTACATCACTACAAACTTGTAGTGGCCATATCTTGTTCAAAGACTATTTTCGATACATCTCCTTCCTTAAAATTAATCTGATGATAGCTTTATTGAAGGTCTATCTTGGAAAATACTGTCGCCTCTCGGAGCTAGTAGAATAAATCCTCGATGCAAGGGAGTGGGTAGTTGTTCTTTATTGTTCTCTTGTTTTACTCCCCATAGTTAATACATAGGCGCATCGACCCGTCTTTCTTTTTCACAAACAACATCGGCACACACCAACAAAATAAATTAGGTCGAATGAAACCCTTTTATAGTAAGTCTTGTAGTTGTAATTTTAGTTCCTTTAATTCTGTTGGAGCCATGTGGTATAGTGCTTTAGAGATAGGTCTAGTTCCTGGTTTGAGTTCTATCCCAAAGTCTATAGTTCATGAAGGAGAAACTCCTAGTAAATCCTATGGGAAGACACTTGGAAATTCGTTTACTGTGGATACCGTATCCATTGTTTTCTCTTTTCCTTTTACGTCCACTATGCATGTTAGTATATCCCATCCTCCTTGTTGTACCAAGCGTTTGGCTTTCATCATCGACACTATCTTTGGGGTGACACCCGTACAGGTTCCTTTAAACTTAAAGTTAGGTTTAGTTGGTGGCGAAAAAACCACTTTCTTCTTGTGGCAATCTATACTTGCATAATTCTCGGCTAACCAAAATATTCCTAATATGACATCAAAATCTGTCATACTCACTACTTTCAGGTCTATGCTTATGATATGTCCAGCTACTATTACTTGTCCATCTTTTATCCTATTCTCAGTAACTAGATCTACTGCTACTAGGGTACTAACATATAAAACATGCAATAAGGATTCCACCGTGAATCCTGCTTGACTAACAAAAGGCATGGATATAAACGAATGCATAGAACTAGAATCAAATATCGTTAATGCGTAGTGACTTAGTATAGATAACGTACCTGTCACCATGGTGTCAAATGTTCCAACATCCCTACTGGTGGATGCATATTCCTTTGCTTGCAAGCGAGTTTGCACAGTTCGCTCGCCACTTCCTAAACCTCTAGGTGGTTCTTTTGGACTCTTGGTACCCTTCCCAATATAGTATTTGGTCGTTTGATGTTCACGACCATATCTGAGCATACATTTACCTCAGTGTTGTTTTCCGCATTAGTGGCATCGAAGCTTCTCATGTTCCTGACCCCTCTCTTTATCCCTGGTGTTTGTGTAAATGTTGGGCAGGATGCCTATCAGCGTATTAGGGCCTTCGCGTTGATGGTCGATAGTCTGTCCCTCTAGGCTCATATAATCGCTTCCTTCCGATAGTGACCGCTGGTTCTCGATGTCTTTCCTCTTGAGACTTTTTCAGGGATTTTTGCCATTCTTAATGCCTCCTCAAACATCTTTGGGTTTATAGCTTCCACCATGTGGCAGACCTACAAGGCTAGGCCCCAAAAAAAATAAATTATATGTCATCTTTTGTTCAGTATCAACCAATGACGGCGTAAACCTTTTTAATCTCATAAGTTCTCTGTCATATTTGTCCACTGAGTGTCCACCCTGAGTCAGATTGATGAATTTCTGCTGTTTCTTAAGACACACCGCTTTGGGATAATACTTCTTTAGCAAAGCCTCCTTAAATTGATCTCACGCCATGATTCCCCCTCTTGGATTAATATTATCCTTATTGTCCGTCCACCATACTTACGCATTCTTTCGCAGTATAAATGACGCACGAGGTACCTTCTAGTTGTTCAGACATTCCATTGACATAAATATGATTTCCATTGACGAAATCCACATCTAAACTTCTGTTGGATCTCTCGTAGTACTAGTGAATGGGTGCGAATCATACCGCTTGAAGTCTCGTAGCCAGTTCGCTCCTATAGTAGATTGCAAGTGTTGGATTGTTGGGTGATCATTATGGCATGCATCATGACCTAAAACGACTCCCGCATCAAACTAGTAGTGGGGTCTATTCTAGTCACTGGTGTTGCTAGAGGTGGTGCAGCTTGTGGTGGTACAACTTGAGGCAATGCAGCTGCATCCTTCCTAGTTACTAATCCTTCTCGAGGTGAGCTCTCTTTAGCCTCACCTCTTCCTCTACAACTAATAGGGGGTCCTCCCCTTCCTCTTCTTCCTCTTCCACATCCTCTGGGTGACATGGTTCTAAAAACCAAGATAATTCTATTTAAGTCTATCATTTACTAACAATACAATATCATAGTACCCATAAAAAATTCATACAACATTGCAAGCATATAATAGCGAAATTAAATCAAGCATCATGCTACAATATATAATATAATTGAAGCTCGTCAATTTTCATGCTACATAACATTTAAAACATAGAGCCAATCTCAATAAATATCATCATAACATTTTCCTTTTTTAATCTTATGCATTGTGTATATAATGGTGACAGAGCATCAATGATTGAACCATGGAACACGTCAAGTCTACAAGATATACGTCGTAGGCTAGTCTAGGGTGTGTGAACTGCCTGGGATCCAGATCGCACGTGTAGGTTGTGTGTAGGGAAGTACTACACATCCAATGTTGTCTAAACTGGAGGACACCCCATGATCGTTAAACGATAGGTTCTAGATCATTAGTTACACATGTTTGGATTCTTTGACCCCATCAGTGGAGTCACTTACTTAGTATTTCCTAAAATACTCGAGTCATGTGCTATTTCTACTTTAGGTAAAGGCAAGGCACCCCTGTACCGTTGACGACGACATTGCAATCAGAGACCATGCCACGTGCATAGAATAGTAATATTTTCTTTTCTTAGACTTTGGCTAGTATAGTAGAAATCTAGGGTTGTTACAGTTGGTATCAGAGTTCTAGGTTATAGATTCTGTAGACTAGCATACGAGATAGGCTTGACATGTTCAATGGTCCCACATCTTATGCCCCCCAATCATCATCAAGTATGTCATGCATAAGATAAGAAAAGGAAATGTTGTTGATTTTGTTGGGTTTTATGTCCTAAAACTCATAGTTTGTAAACAAAAAACATATTTTATTTTCAATAAAGTTATTATTGTTGTTTATTCAGTAAAGATTGTTATTGAATAAAGTGAACTTTACGATCATTAATTTAAATCCAATAAACTAAGAACACTTTGGCTATAGTATGATTACTTGAACTATATGTAGAGACATAAGAGTGGATCAAGTTCAAGTATATAGTCAAAATGATCTATAGTATAAGGATAAGGCTGAGTATCTTATTCTAGTGACACTATGGATGCGGCCCACTTTTGTATATGATATAAACAATGTGATCACTAAATTGTACATGTGGAGACATGTGAGTGGGGGCGTCCTATGCAATGAGTATTGCATAAGATCGGACCATGAAGAAAACCACTCTCACTTTATAATGTCGTTTACTGTTGAGACTCATTTTTTTTTCATTCGATAACCTAGGTAACTCGGTTTTAATCCTGAGCTAACCATGAACTCCTGTTTATTCAGAATTATCCTTAGATTTGCACGGGTGAGAGTGGCTCTAGTTCGCCAACTCAATAGGCCTCCCATTTCAGGGGTAAGACTGGGTGAATGGCTGGGGACGTGGGGTGCAAGACGGAATTCACTCCTACCCACTTTTAAGGATAGAAGAGAGGTAGTTTCCATTGCTATGTTTTCCCACTTCCACTCCGATATACTTTAGGGCTGTAACATCCCCGCTGTCTTTCGTCTAGGAGCTTTCACTTGTTGAAAAACTAAGCACTTGCTCACAAACTTGGTCACGTCCCTCTTGATGCTCTTCCACAAGAAATGTTGTTTTAAATCTTGGTACATCTTAGTACCTCCTGGGTGCATGGCAAATGGCAAGGTGTGAGCTTCCGTCAGTATCTCTTTCCTTAACTCCTCTATTGCCAGGACACATAGGCATCCCTAATACAATAGTTCTTCATCTGAGGACTTTGAGAATCCGTCTACTGGACTTTCGTCTAGCTGGCCTAGGACTTTCTGTACATTAGGATCCTCTCGTTGGGAGGTAATAATTCTCTGCTTAAGAGTAGGTTGCACTATGAGTCTGGCGAACTGTGCTATGATTCCCTCGCTCACTACAGCTATGCTGCCTTGCTCAAATTCTATTTGTACCCTTACTTTCCTTGTAATGAGGGCCGACGAGTAGGCCGTCTTTCTACTCTAAGCGTCTGCGACCACGTTTGTTTTTCCAGGGTGGTACTGGATATCTACATTGTAGTCCCACCAATTCTAGTCACCTTCTCTGCCTCATATTTAACTCTTTCTAGGTGAAGAAATATTTTAAACTCTTGTGGTTGGTAAAACTTTGAGTTTCTCTTCATACAAGAAATGTCGCCAAATTTTTAGTGCGAACACTACAACGGCCAACTCTAGGTCGTGGGTAGGGCCATTTTTTTCGTATTCTTTTAGTTGACGGGACGAGTATGCAACAACCTTACATGTTGCATTAACACACATCCTAGTCCCTTCATGGATGCATCACTATAAATTACGTACCCTTCAGAGCTTTCAGGTACTATGAGTACCTGGACTGTTACCAATCTCTCTTTTTGGTTCTGGAAGCTTGCCTCACAAGCATCATTCCATATGAATGAAACCCCTTTTCTCGTTAACTGTGTCAAAGGCGAGGCTATCCTAGTGGAGTCCTGCACAAACCATCAATAGTATCCTGGAAGTCCTAAGAAACTCTGTACTGATGTTATCGTAGTTGGGCGTTCCCACTTTGTGACCGCTTCGACCTTAATGGGATCTACGGATACTCCGTCCTTTGTCACCATGTGTCCTAGGAAAAAGACTTGTCGTAACCAATATTCACACTTTGAGAACATCGCGTATAACTTGTTCTCTCTTAGGGTCGCTAGGACTTTTCAGAAGTGTTCCTGGTCTGTTTTCGAGTACACTAGGATGTCATCAATGAGCACGATCACAAAAGTGTCAAGACAATCCTTGAACCCTCGGTTCATTAACATTATTAACACAGTTGGAGCATTGGTGAGGCCAAATGACATCACTACTAAATCATAGTGATCGTAAATGCTGTCTTTCGTATGTCTTTTTCTTTAATCTTTATTTAATGGTAACCTGACCGCAGATTTATCTTAGAAAATATCGTTTCCTCTCTGAGTTGATCGAATAAGTCTTCCATTCTAGGCAAAGGGTATTTGTTCTTTATGGTTCTCTTATTTAGCTCTCTTTAATTGATGCATAGACGCATCGATCCATCTTTCTTCTTAACAAACAACACTGGCGCACTCTATGGGGATACGCTAGGTTGAATGAACCCTTTATTCAATTAGTCTTGTAATTACGCCTTGAGTTCCTTCAACTCTGCTGGCACCATGTGATAAGGTGCTTTGAAAATAGGCCTAGTTCCTAGCTTGTGTTTGATGACGAAGTCGATCTCTCATGAAGGGGGTATTCCAGGTAGATTGTCCGTTAATACATCTTGGAACTCGTTTACTATTGGCACGTTTTCTAGAGTCTTTTCTTTTCCTCTTACATATACGACACATGCTAATATAGCCCATCCGTCTTGTTGGACTAACCTCTTTGCTTTCATCATCGAGACTACCTATGATTACTTGGTCATTCTTTACTCTATCCCTAGCTACTAAGTGTACCCCCGAAGGGGTGCATACAGACATTTCATGCAATAAGGGTTTTAATTCAAACCCCGTCTCTAATCCTTCTTGAGGTGGACTCTCTTTAGCCTCACCTCGTCCTCTACCTCTAATAGGAGATCGTCCCATTCCTTGTCTTACTCTTTTGCGTGGTCTAGGAAGCATGGTTCTAGAAACCAAGATAGCATCTCTTAAATCTAAGGTTCACCACTATGCATATATATTATTAAAAATACATATACTAAAGTCACATCATATTGCAAACAAAATTACTCAGCATACAACAAATCACATCATACTCTATAATAAATACATGAAATATCACAACAATTTCAGTAATATCAACAGAAAAATGCATGCGAGTTCGAAAATGTTTCTCTTTTCTTATCTTATGCAAGACGTACCTGACGGTGACGGGACATCGACGTTGTGACCATGGAATGTGTCAAGCCGACATCGTAGGCTAGTGTACAAAATCTAAAACCTAGAGCATTGATATCAACTGTAACAACCCTAAATTTTCACATACTTAGTGTCGCTACTAACGTCTCATGCTCCTCTATAATGTGGAAATATAACTCTTACATGAACATCATTTATAACGTAAACTTTGAAAAACGCTTAAAACAACATCTTATTTGGAAACACAGTCATGGTTTTACGTATTTAAATACGAAATACTGAAATTTAGAGAAAATAAGAGCAATACGAAGTTATTTAAAACAATGAAATGCATAACAACTTATTCTAACCTAAACCTAGAAATTTAAATATGAATCTACCACATGCACGTGCCACAGTCTCTGCTTGCGATGCCGCCGTACTCCATACAAGTGCGCCTTGCCTTTACCTAAAAAATGATATGGCACACAACTAGAGTATTTCGAAGAATACTCAGTAAGTGGCCCAACTATAGGGGGTCATGCAAATGCAAACACATGCAATCGTGATTTATAGACCTATCTCTAACATCATAGGGGTGGCCTCCAGTCTCAGACAAATTGGATGTGTAGTACTTTCCTACACACAATTCACATGTGCGATTGTGAATCTCTTAGGGCGCTCACACACCCCCTGGACCCTCTGGTCAAGCTAATCTGTAGTGATGTTTTGAGGTTAGCGTAACCCCATAGTGTCATGCGCCTCATGAACGCCCTCATATGTGCGCATTCACACTCATCATCATATTGTGTGCGTTCGCGCTCATCATCTCTAGGGGAAGTATCCCTATGCTTATGAACTTACAACATGCATGAGGTTCCTCTAAATCCATCATAATGTCTTTTCTGACACACCCCTCTAGTCTCATCTCTTTGTTACCCTAGGTAACACATACTCATGGATATTTATATTAATATCATTTTCATGCTCTTAGGGTTGTGTCCTATGTCGATCTAACGATACTCACCACTATTAGGGTCACGAAATGCAAACACATGCAACTCATACTTAAGGACCTACCGTTAAAACGATCATAGGGGTGGCCTCTAGTTCCGACAAAATTAGATGTGCGTGCGAGCGAGAGTCTTCAGACGGTTCGCACGCCCCCTGGACCAACCATAGTCGGGCTAATTGTCCATAGCCAGACTTCGTAGGTGTTGGTGTTAATATAACACATGCGGAAGCATTTTGGATCTTAGGCACTTTTAGAACATCAATTATTGTAAATAACTAGCATGTTCATAAGTATTAAAACTTAATGGGTTTAAATACTAACCTTTTGTAGTTCAAACTCCTTTTGCCTCACGAACCGGTTTCGAACCACCACTAGTGTCTTCTCCACTATCCTCCGGCCTTAGAACGGGATTGTGGAATCCGGTGAGTGACTAAACTTGGGAGGGATTTTGTATATGTGAAAGAGAGTGTTTGTTTCAAGGTTTTTTCATCAAGATGAAGCCTTCCTTCCAAGTATCATGATCACTCTATTTAAAGAGTCAAGTTTGCATGTTCATGCAAACTTGAGATCACCAAATTTTGACACTTAAAATTCCACTCAAATGTTTGGGATTATGTGGCAAGCATGCATGTTTGAGTTAACCAAATTTTGACACTCAAAATTCCACTCAAACTTGTGGGGTTTATTTGGCAAACATGCAAGTTTGGTTAACCAAAATTTTGACACCTCAAAATTCCACTAACATGGATTTTTCCATTTGATGAAAGTCAACATTTTGACTTTCTTCATATTAATTCAACAATTAATTTGAATAATGAATTTCAAATTAAAGTAACATTAAATGATTAATTAAACTATTTAATTAATATTTAACATTAATTCAAATGCCAATCCCAATCAATTCCGACACATAATTGATTAAGATATTTAAATCTTATTTAAATATCTCAGATTCTCTCTTTTCGTTTAATTCGTAAATAAAACAAAATTGTGGTTAAATATATCGTATATATGTAACGCATATTCCCTAATTTGAATTCGAACACTTCGAACTCACTCGTCACACTGTTCTATGGTTTAGTCCGATATGAGCTAGCAGAGGGACCTAATGGACCTATAGATCATGGGCTCCAACGATCCAAGATTAACCGATTAAACTCATTAACCTGGTTAACCAACATTCGTTAACTACTAGGACACTCCACTATAGCCTAGTAGTTGCACTCCCCTCACTATAGATATATTTCTGTCCATCTGATATAACCATGATTAGTAAGTCGATCCTTCACAGGTTGTTCGTAACTAGAGCTGGGTCAATTTACCGTTTTACCCCTGAAGTTATTTCTTGTTCCTTATGTCTCACTGATCCTCTAATGAACAATTGGTTTGTGGTCCAACCAGTAAACCGAATCCCTCTCAGGCCAATGAGAGGGTGGGGCCCCTTGTTCAAGACCTGGAGTCAGTGCTTAAGGGAACTACCTTTCTTCTATCCCTAAAAGTGGGTAGGAGTGAATTCCGTCTTGCACCCCACGTCCCCAGCCATTCACCCAGTCTTACCCCTGAAATGGGAGGCCTGTTGAGTCGGCGAACTAGAGCCACTCTCACCCATGCAAATCTAAGGATAATTCCGAATAAACAGGAGTTCATGGTTAGCTCAGGATTAAAACCGAGTTACCTAGGTTATCGAATGAAAAGAAAATCAGTCTCAACAGTAAACGACTTTATAAAGTGAGAGTGGTTTTCTTCATGGTCCGATCTTATGCAATACTCATTGCATAGGACGCCCCCACTCACATGTCTCCACATGCACAATTTAGTGATCACATTGTTTATATCATATACAAAAGTGGGCCGCATCCATAGTGTCCCCAGAATAAGGTACTCAGCCTTATCCTTATACTATAGATCATTTTGACTATATACTTGAACTTGATCCACTCTTATGTCTCTACATATAGTTCAAGTAATCATACTATAGCCAGAGTGTTCTTAGTTTATTGGATTTAGATTAATGATCGTAAAGTTCACTTTATTCAATAACAATTTATTACTGAATAAACATCAATAATAACTTTATTGAAAATAGAATATATCTTTGTTTACAAACTATGAGTTTTAGGACATAAAACCCAACAAACTCCCACTTGGACTAAAACTCTAGTGGGGTTTTATAACGTTGAGTAGAGAGAAATACAATAAACTTGGGCATCACATACTCATGCCTTTTCTCCCACTTGCCCTAGATTACATAACTCGTAGTCCTAGACTCACTAGGTGCCCTTCAAACACTTTAGCCGTGAGGGGCTTTGTAAATGGATCAGCAATGTTGTGTTCTGAAGCTATCTGTGTGACGATCACATCTCCTCGTTGCACAATCTCCCTTATGAGATGATATTTGCGCTCAATATGTTTTCCTCGCTTATGGCTTCTTGGTTCTTTTGAATTTGCAACTGCTCCACTGTTATCACAATAAAGAGTGACGGGAAGATGCATATTTGGAACGACTTCCAAATCAGTTAAGAACTTCCTAAGCCATACAGATTCTTTCGCTGCTTCACAAGCAGCAACATACTCAGCTTCCATGGTGGAATCAGCAATGCAACCTTGCTTTATGCTTCTCCATATTATTGCTCCTCCGTTCAGAGTGAAGACAGATCCTGATGTCGATTTCCTCGAATCTACATCGGTCTGAAAATCTGAGTCAGTGTACCCTGTAAGGATCAGATCCTTAGCACCGTACATTAGCATATAGTCCCTCGTTCTCCTAAGATACTTGAGGATATTCTTAACGGCAGTCCAATGAGCACGTCCCGGATTGGACTGATATCTGCTGACAATTCCCACAGCATAGCATATGTCGGGTCGGGTACATAGCATGGCATACATCAGACTACCGACTGCTGATGCATAGGGAATGTGTTTCATATCCTCAACTTCTTGAGGTGTCTTAGGACTTTGTTCCTTCGACAAATGAACTCCATGCCTGAAAGGTAATAATCCTTTGTTGGAGTCCTGCATCTTATATCGAATCAACATTTTGTCGATGTACGATGCTTGAGACAATGCCAGTGTTTTGTTCTTGCGATTCCGAACAATTTGGATTCCAAGAACAAACTGAGCCTCTCCCAAATCTTTCATTTGGAATTGTGTCGCCAGCCAATGCTTAATGTCAGTCAGAATTCCCACATCATTTCCAATGAGTAGGATATCGTCAACGTACAACACCAGGAAAGCTACTGTAGAGTTGACTATCCTTTTATAAACACAAGGTTCGTCAACATTCTGTTTAAAGCCATAAGATTTGATCGCAGTATCAAACTTTATGTTCCAGGATCGAGATGCTTGCTTCAACCCATAAATGGATCTTTTAAGCTTGCAAACCCTTTGCTCGTGATCCTGTTCAATGAACCCCTCTGGTTGAGCCATATAGATACTCTCTTCAAGATCGCCGTTTAGAAAAGCTGTCTTAACATCCATTTGCCAAATTTCATAATCATAAAATGTGGCAATAGACAAGAGTATTCTAATTGATTTAAGCATAGCAACAGGTGAGAAGGTTTCTTCATAGTCCACCCCCTCTCTTTGGGTATAACCCTTTGCTACTAGTCGTGCTTTAAAGGTCTGTACCTTACCGGTTTGGTCTCGTTTCCTCTTATAGATCCATTTGCAACCAATAGGTTTTACCCCATCTGGTTGATCTACAAGTTCCCAGACTGAATTGAAGTACATTGACTCCATTTCAAGATTCATGGCTTTAATCCACTGATCTCTATCTACATCATTCATTGCCTGTTTATAGGACAATGGATCCTCAACGCCATCATCAGGTATGATGACTTGAGTTTCTATCAAACCCAAGTAACGATCGGGTTGAGTTATAACCCTCCCACTACGTCGAGGCATTCTCAACTTTTGAGAAGGATGTGATTGACCAGAAGTGTCAGCTCCATCAACAACTCTGGTTGAAGGACCAGCTTGATCAACAACTCTTGTTGTTTTATCAGTAGCTTCTTTAGAAATCTCACTTAATACTAGTTTGCTACGAGGTTGATGATTTCTTACGTGGTCTTCCTCTAAGAATGTAGCGTTCGTTGATACAAACACTCTATTTTCTTGAGGATCATAAAACAAACCACCTTTCGTCTCTTTGGGGTATCCTACAAATAGACATAATTTTGAACGACGTTCTAATTTCTTGGGATTTTGCAACAACACATGTGCTGGACATCCCCAAATTCTGAAGTGACGTAAACTACCTTTACGCCCTTTCCATAACTCATAAGGTGTTTCTGAAACACTCTTAGTAGGAACCATGTTCAAAATGTATGTAGCAGTCTCCACTGCATATCCCCAAAACGAATCAGGTAATTGAGCGAAACTCATCATAGACCGAACCATGTCTAATAGAGTTCTATTTCTCCTTTCTGATACACCATTTTGTTGAGGCATACCAGGGGCTGAGAGTTGAGACCTTATTCCATGTTCTATCATATAGTCCTGAAATCTTAAATCCATGTACTCTCCTCCTCGATCTGATCGAAGTGTTTTAATAGTTTTACCTAATCGATTCTCAACCTCAATCTTATAGTCTCTGAATTTTTCAAGAGCTTCGGACTTGTGATGCATTAGGTAAAGATAGCCATACCTTGAATAATCATCAATAAAACTGATGAAATATTCATACCCTCCTCGTGCTTTGACATTCATTGGACCACAGAGATCTGTATGCACGAGTTCTAAGGTTTCTTTGGCTCTATAACCTTTTTCGCAAAATGATCGTTTAGTCATTTTACCCTCAAGACAAGACTCACATGGAGGTAAAGAATTGTCTTCTAACTTATTTAGAAGTCCTCTTTTAACCAATCTCTCAATCCTATTGAGATTAATGTGGCCTAGTCTTAAGTGCCAAAGATAGGTATTAGGAGAAATCTTTTGTCGTTTATTTTGAGTTTCAGCTGTTTTAAACATCTCAGTATTTAAAATAGCTTTTGTTTTGCTCGGTTTTAACATATATAAGTTGTTTTCTAGTTTTGCAGAACAAATATGAATACCTCTTTTGCAAATGAACACTTCATTGATTTCAAAAGATACTTTATACAACTGTTCTAATAAACAAGAGATGGATATTAGATTTCTTTTCATTCCAGGAACAAAAAGTACATTATCTAATATAATGAATCTATCTCCAAAAAACAACTTTAAATTTCCTACTGATCTTGCTGAGACAACCTCTCCTGTTCCAACCCTGAGTGTTATCTCGCCATCCGCAAGCATTCTCCAGGAGCTAGTTTCCTGGTAAAAAGAACAAATATGATTAGTCGCCCCTGAATCTAGTATCCAAGTTGAGTTGTCATACTCTACTAAACACATTTCTACAACGAGTAAATCATATTTACCTTGTTGTGTCTTTTCGGCTTTCTTCTCTGCAAGGTATTTTGGGCAGTTTCTCTTCCAGTGCCCGTTTTCGTTGCAATGGAAACATTTTCCTTTATCTGCTTTTTGAACCTTGTTCTTGCGGTTAGTAGGAATCTTATTTTTCCCTTTTCCCTTCTTTTTCATCAAAACACTTTTAGAAGTTGAAAGTCCAGACTTATTTTTGGAGGACGATCCTCGTTGTAATTTCTTGGAGATAGCAACATTTGCTTCTCCGGTTTGTCCCTTGTTTGTTAAGAGGGACTGATAAGTCTGTAGCTCATTGAGAAGAGCAGTCAAGTTATATTCTATTTTGTTCATAACCACATTGGTGCGGAACTGGAAGAAGCTCTTCGGAAGAGACATCATGATAAAACTGACTTGACTCTTCTCATCAATGACAGCTTCATTTTCTTCTGCCACATTGAAATGGACCATCATGTCCAGGACATGTTCTCTTACTGAGGTCCCTTCTTTCATACGGCAGTTGTAAATGTATTTTATGGCTTCATGTCTAAGGGAGAAGGACGGTTGTCCAAACATCCCTTTTAGAGATTCCATAATCTCTTTAGTAGTACCCATAACATCGTGTTTCTTAGCCAAAACATCAGATATGCTGGCTAGAATGTACACTCGGGCTTTATCATTTGCCTTTATCCATCTGTCATATGCATCCCGAGCTTTTCGATTTGCATTTGAGTTTGGGTTTGGAGGACACTCCTCAGTTAAAACAAACTTTAAATCATCAATGACCAGTATTGTGTTTAGGTTTGATTTCCAAGTTGAGTAGTTGTCGCCGTTTAATTTCTCAGAAGCGAGTAATTGTACTATTGAGTTTGTCATGCTGTGATATAAAGAAAATTCTATTAGTGATTTGACTTAATCCTGTTTAATCCAATCAGTTTTAGCAAATGTAATAATGTACCCAAATCATTATTAATTTGCAATGATACTTTAGTGAGTTAGAGCAACTGCTACCGAGGGGCAGTCAATCACTCATTCACTAAACCAAGACATTCTTGACTTAAACACTAATTCCAAAATAACTCTTGTTCCTATAGTGTTTTAGTTATCGCTATTTTGGTCAAGAATATACTAACTCTTAGTAATTCTTCGCAAGTGTGACCCACCAATTTCAGACCTCAGAAATCGGTCCCAACAACGCTATCGAATGAAAAAGCCAAAGTTAGGAATGGACCTAAGAAATCCTATCCATTTCTGGAGTTTGCGTTGTTCCGACTCCCATGTTACGACCCTCCGAATGGGTAGTTGCTCTAGGGCAACATGCAGGCGGAACATGGGAATCTCACGGTGCAACCTAGTGGTGGAGACCATAGGACGTGTTGACTTCCTTCTCCCACTTACTATAAATACTTTCTCAATTCACCTTGTTATTGACTCATGCAAATACCTTCCGAATGGAGGACGCTCCCAGGGCGACACGAGGCCGAGCATGAATCTCACTGTGTGAATTTTACAGAGAGCGTGAAGAGAAAACGATGTATCTTATACACCTTTTTCCTCCCACTAAGTATTTTAGACGGTTGGGTATACTCATTACTTAAGTATATTCCGGCTAATTAAATATAACTTAAGTCTAGGTGATTTTTCTAAATCTTACATCACTTAAGCATGCTCATAAAACTGGGCTAACTAAGCTCAAGTACTGGTCCGATCTCCAGGTAGTAGGTGTTCCGTAAACCGTCAACTTAAGTACCTTCAGCCTTAGACAAGATCGTGCCAGGTGAGCTTTCTCGTAACCGCAATTTTATTAGACATCGACCCTTTTTAACTGTTAAAATTGATCGTGCTGGGTTCTTAACCCTTAGTGAGCATGCACTTATCTTTATTATAGATTTTAACGTCTACCTCATTTTATGACGTTGAAAATAACCTATAACATGATTTATATAACAATTTATATAATCATCCATTCCATGCAATAATATAACAATTTATATCTATCACTCATGGAACCCTAAGACATGCATACTATACATTATAACACTTATAACATACTTGGAATGCATGAAACATGCTTAGCCTATGGTGGGATTTTAAATCTATATGACATACTTTATGCATATACATTTTCTATTTAATTAAAACATACATTCATAATGCATAATTAATTAAACACACTAAAGTGGGTTGGTTTTGGCATTTTAAAGCAAGCAATTAACTAAATTATTACATTAATAATTAAAAATAACTTGAGCCGCTCCCGAGGATCACGAACTGGACAAACCAACCCTTAAAAATGTTCAATCGGTCCCCAACGACAGAAAAAACACCCGAACCGCCTCTTCCATCTTCTTCGGTTCAGTTTGCATATCTCTTCCATTTTCGATCAATTACAACCTAAAATGGACTCTAATGACTCCATAAAAATTACAGACCTTTCTTCATTCATTAAAGCCCATACACCTTAGGCTTATTACAATAATTGTATCAAATGGAAGCATAAAAAAAAATGCCAAAACCAAAACCATCCACTTTAGCAACCACAAATTTCATGCATGAAATGGTACCCACCATGATCAAATTAATGTAAATAAAGTGCCTAAAACCTGGCTCTGATACCAATTGTTGGTGTTAATATAACACATGCGGAAGCATTTTGGATCTTAGGCACTTTTAGAACATCAATTATTGTAAATAACTAGCATGTTCATAAGTATTAAAACTTAATGGGTTTAAATACTAACCTTTTGTAGTTCAAACTCCTTTTGCCTCACGAACCGGTTTCGAACCACCACTAGTGTCTTCTCCACTATCCTCCGGCCTTAGAATGGGATTGTGGAATCCGGTGAGTGACTAAACTTGGGAGGGATTTTGTATATGTGAAAGAGAGTGTTTGTTTCAAGGTTTTTTCATCAAGATGAAGCCTTCCTTCCAAGTATCATGATCACTCTATTTAAAGAGTCAAGTTTGCATGTTCATGCAAACTTGAGATCACCAAATTTTGACACTTAAAATTCCACTCAAATGTTTGGGATTATGTGGCAAGCATGCATGTTTGAGTTAACCAAATTTTGACACTCAAAATTCCACTCAAACTTGTGGGGTTTATTTGGCAAACATGCAAGTTTGGTTAAACCAAATTTTGACACCTCAAAATTCCACTAACATGGATTTTTCCATTTGATGAAAGTCAACATTTTGACTTTCTTCATATTAATTCAACAATTAATTTGAATAATGAATTTCAAATTAAAGTAACATTAAATGATTAATTAAACTATTTAATTAATATTTAACATTAATTCAAATGCCAACCCCGATCAATTCCGACACATAATTGATTAAGATATTTAAATCTTATTTAAATATCTCAGATTCTCTCTTTTCGTTTAATTCGTAAATAAAACAAAATTGTGGTTAA
This sequence comes from Cucurbita pepo subsp. pepo, assembly GCF_057944985.1. Taxonomy (NCBI): domain Eukaryota; kingdom Viridiplantae; phylum Streptophyta; class Magnoliopsida; order Cucurbitales; family Cucurbitaceae; genus Cucurbita; species Cucurbita pepo. The sequence goes on along the minus strand of NW_028257932.1, from coordinate 37,006 downwards.
ATATATCGTATATATGTAACGCATATTCCCTAATTTGAATTCGAACACTTCGAACTCACTCGTCACACTGTTCTATGGTTTAGTCCGATATGAGCTAGCAGAGGGACCTAATGGACCTATAGATCATGGGCTCCAACGATCCAAGATTAACCGATTAAACTCATTAACCTGGTTAACCAACATTCGTTAACTACTAGGACACTCCACTATAGCCTAGTAGTTGCACTCCCCTCACTATAGATATATTTCTGTCCATCTGATATAACCATGATTAGTAAGTCGATCCTTCACAGGTTGTTCGTAACTAGAGCTGGGTCAATTTACCGTTTTACCCCTGAAGTTATTTCTTGTTCCTTATGTCTCACTGATCCTCTAATGAACAATTGGTTTGTGGTCCAACCAGTAAACCGAATCCCTCTCAGGCCAATGAGAGGGTGGGGCCCCTTGTTCAAGACCTGGAGTCAGTGCTTAAGGGAACTACCTTTCTTCTATCCCTAAAAGTGGGTAGGAGTGAATTCCGTCTTGCACCCCACGTCCCCAGCCATTCACCCAGTCTTACCCCTGAAATGGGAGGCCTGTTGAGTCGGCGAACTAGAGCCACTCTCACCCATGCAAATCTAAGGATAATTCCGAATAAACAGGAGTTCATGGTTAGCTCAGGATTAAAACCGAGTTACCTAGGTTATCGAATGAAAAGAAAATCAGTCTCAACAGTAAACGACTTTATAAAGTGAGAGTGGTTTTCTTCATGGTCCGATCTTATGCAATACTCATTGCATAGGACGCCCCCACTCACATGTCTCCACATGCACAATTTAGTGATCACATTGTTTATATCATATACAAAAGTGGGCCGCATCCATAGTGTCCCCAGAATAAGGTACTCAGCCTTATCCTTATACTATAGATCATTTTGACTATATACTTGAACTTGATCCACTCTTATGTCTCTACATATAGTTCAAGTAATCATACTATAGCCAGAGTGTTCTTAGTTTATTGGATTTAGATTAATGATCGTAAAGTTCACTTTATTCAATAACAATTTATTACTGAATAAACATCAATAATAACTTTATTGAAAATAGAATATATCTTTGTTTACAAACTATGAGTTTTAGGACATAAAACCCAACAGTAGGTTAGCAAATCTCGAGTGTTATGCGAGGCATGATGGTGATCATCATCTTCATATTCATAGCTTACGCGTTTTGTAAAAATAATAACATCATCAATCAAAAAAGTTTAAAAAAGATAGAATGGTAAGAAAGATTTGTGGAGTTAGAAAATGTTCATACAAAATTGAAATGGATAGAATATAGTGTAAGAATGTGACTCAAAATTTTGGATCATATCTTCTCTATCTTCCCTTATACTCTTCATTTTTGGATTCTTCCATCTAAAGAGGAGGGAAGAGAGATAGGAGAGAAATCTAGAGCTAAAACTTCCTCGATCGAGTTGCCCAACAAGTCAATTCTCTGCTTTTTTGGGTGAGCTGTAGATTGAGAAGAATTTATAAACATTAATGCCACACACTTAAAGACGTTGGTTCAAACTGATTCATTTAACTATAGGGAAGTATTAGTTTTCCAACCAACTTTGGAGGCAAATATCTTAGGCTACAATTCGAGAAGGTATGAAGTCAATCCCAAGCTCTTCTTTGTAACTCCATTTTAAGTTTCATGAAGAAATCAAGGAGAGCAATGTCATGATTAGAGCAGGTGAGAGGCGTTTTAAAATGGCGGCGCTATTGGACATGCGTCTTCCTCTTTACAGAGGAAGAGCATGATGACGTGGCCAGTTTAGTTGAACCCCCATGTCAAACCGAACCGTGACCCTCCCTCAATTTTTCTTAATTTTAATCCTCTTCTAGACAATTTGTCATGAAAAAATTATGGTTATAGAAACTTGACACCCCAAGGATTGTGTCAAAGAAAATTTGAAGCAATTGGGATACTAATTTCTCGAGAACGGAGGTCCCGTACGTCAACTACGAGGTAAGTAACCATTAGAATTTTCTTAAGAAATACTTGTAGGAATTGCTTGAATTTTTATATAAACATTAAACCAAGTATGAATTAAAGATATATGAAAGAAAAATATTAAGAACCATGAGTTAAGACCCTAAACGGATCAAATTTCTTGAGATTTAAGTAACATCAAAATAACCCACTAAATGAATTTCGCTGCCCATGAACTTTTAATTCTGAGCATACTGTGGTATGTTAAGATTATATATGCAATTTGATAGTCATTGCACAAAGTTGAGTAGTAAACCAAATAACGGTATAAAATGACCATAATGCTCCCAAGGCAACTTACCTTCGGTTCGTGATCTAAATGACCTCTAAATGCTATGAAACTTTGTAGTAGACCCTATTTATTTATTTATTTATTATTTTTTTTTTATAATGATTGATGACATACTAAAGTCTAAAAGGAATTGGAACATTTTCAGAGGTGGTTAAATGACCAAAATGCCCCCATGACCTTTTAAGGTATTTCAAGGTCTAAACCCCTCTAAGTGACTTACTACTTCTTACAAAGCCTATTCGTAGGGTCATAAAGATATTTTAAATATTTCAAGTTGTTAAAAATGAGAAGGTTTGATACCATGCTAAGAATGAGAAACATAACTGGGATCAAAAGTCCAAATTTCATTAATGTTCATGACGTTTAAATAAGATACAAGCAACCAACTAAATCATAGAAATAAGAGAAATCCATAATCTCATTGTTTCATTTTTATTCTCAATAACTATATTTATTTTCAAGCACGTGTTTTTGTCGGTAAAAAAGAAATCAAATTGATTTAAGGGGGCATTTCGAGAACGTATCAATAAGCTAGACCCATGCTTCGAGTTGTTTCATGCCATAAATAAATGCGAACACTCAAGAAATCCGTCGGACGGGCTAAATGATGCCTATGATGTCCATGATCAAAAGAATAGCTAATAATTATAAATTTTAATGTTTAAACAAAATATCCTTAGAACCTTGAAATGTTTCATCAATATTCTTCAAAAAAAAAAAAATAATAATAATAATAATAAATAAATAAAAATAATAAATAAGTTTATTTTTAGTGAGAAGAAACCGTTAATATCTTGTTTGAAAATACAATTCAACTTTAAAACGTTTCGTTAATACTCATAATTTAAAAAAAAAATTAAAAAATACTCTTAAATCAATTTTCTCTTCAATTTTGTTTTGAAGTCTCTAGTTTATGGACATTTCCTAATATGAATATAATACAATTCAATATTTAAATAGACAATTTATTTTCAATCTTATTCTTGAGTATTTTTAAAATGGTGTTAACAAATTCGTTCATATACATAAGAATACAGTTTGACTCGTCTACTCCATTTCGAGTCAACAAAGATATCATAGGCTTTGCAGTGTACCCAAAATAAAATGGCGAGACCAAGTTATCGTTTTATCTATTCATATCCTATATTTAAAATATTATGTATAAAATCATTCAACCACATGAGAAAGAACAATATTACTAGCGAACAAACGAAGACCTTTGTATGTTAGACTAACATGATAACCAACTATACCACAAGACCAAATGATGTGCAAATTTTGTTCTATATTATGATATAATGTTATAAAATCTGATCTTAGGACTCCTTCCTTCACTGATATCAATAATAATTATAACAATAATAAAGAAATAAATAAAAAATTAACCTATCCCTCCCTTCACTGATATCTTAGGACTCCTTCCTCAAATATCACTCTTCAACCCCTACTCTAACTACCGGTTATGATAGAGAGAATAAAAAAATAGATCAGAAAAGATTCACATACAAAGCTAGAGAAAGAATAAAAAAATAGCCCATACTCCAACTATCAGTTATGCTAGAGAGAAAATAAAATGGCTTTGATACCATGATAGATGATCACCACCAACTATCAGTTATGCTAGAGAGAGAATAAAATGGCTCTGATACCATGTTAGATGAACACGACTCTCCACAATGGTATGATATTGTCAACTCTGAGCATAAGCTTTGCTTCGAGCTTTCCCAGAAGGCCTCATACGAATGGAGATAGTATTCTTTGATTATAAACCGATGATCATTCCCTAAATTAGGTGTGGAACTCTCATCCAATAGAATTAAACGGCTAAACAAAATTAAACGAAAAAAAGAAATCAGATTTAGAAGTAAAGAAGATTTAGTGGATAGAACTAAAAACTAAAACTAAATACAGAGATAAGATTCAATGAATAGAATTAAAAACTAAAACTAAATATGGAGAGAAAAGAAAATAAAGACAAAGATTTGGTGAAAAAAAACTCTACGATAAAACAATTAAAAATTAAAACTAAATATAAAAAAATGGAGATTTAGTGAAAATAGCTCCACATAAAACAAAAGAATTAAAAATTAAAATTAAATACTGGGAGAAAAGAAAATAACCGCGGGGAGAAAAGAAAATACAAACCAAGACTAATAGAAATAAGAGGGAAGATTCAATAAATAGAATTTAAAATTAAATATAAAAAGAAAAATGGAGATAGGGTGAAAAAAACTAAACAAAGAAAAAAAAAAAAAGTGATACTGACACATATCTCGGAGTTTTATTCATGCAAATATTCTAATGTTCACATGAAATCTATCATAATCATTATAAATTAAAGGAATAATTTTGTAAAAGTTCGAATTTAAAACTGATGTCATGGGCTCACATAGGTTGACTTGGATTTCAAAGGATAGAATCGAACTTTAAATTAGTGACAACAACTTAAGCTAATCAAGTAAGTGGCCTTACTATCGACATGATTATATTTGATGCTGACACGTGCCCTGTGATTTTGCATGTGTCATAAACTTGATATGTGTGAATTGTTTATAAATCGATATGACTATGATATGTTTGTTGGGTTTTATGTCCTAAAACTCATAGTTTGTAAACAAAAACATATTCTATTTTCAATAAAGTTATTATTGTTGTTTATGCAGTAAAGATTGTTATTGAATAAAGTGAACTTTACGATCATTAATCTAAATCCAATAAACTAAGAACACTATGGCTATAGTATGATTACTTGAACTATATGTAGAGACATAAGAGTGGATCAAATTCAAGTATATAGTCAAAATGATCTATAGTATAAGGATAAGGCTGAGTATCTTATTCTAGCGACACTATGGATGCGGCCCACTTTTGTATATGATATAAACAATGTGATCACTAAATTATACATGTGGAGACATGTGAGTGGGGGCATCCTATGCAATGAGTATTGCATAAGATCGGACCATGAAGAAAACCACTCTCACTTTATAATGTTGTTTACTGTTGAGACTGATTTTCTTTTCATTCGATAACCTAGGTAACTCGGTTTTAATCCTGAGATAACCGTGAACTCCTATTTATTCGAAATTATCCTTAGATTTGCATGGGTGAGAGTGGCTCTAGTTCGCCGACTCAATAGGCCTCCCATTTCAGGGGTAAGACTGGGTGAATGGCTGGAGACGTGGGGTGCAAGATGGAATTCACTCCTATCCACTTTTAGAGATAGAAGAAAGGTAGTTCCCTTAAGCACTAACTCTAGGTCTTGAACAAGTGGCCCCACCCTCTCATTGGCCTGAGAGGGATTCAGTTTACTGGTTGGACCACAAACCAATTGTTCATTAGAGGATTAGTGAGACATAAGGAACAAGAAGTAACTTTAGGGGTAAAACGGTAAATTGACCCAGCTCTAGTTACGAACAACCTATGAAGGATCGACTTACTAATCATGGTTATATCAAATGGACAGAAATATATCTATAGTGAGGGGAGTGCAACTACTAGGCTATAGTGGAGTGTCCTAGTAGTTAACGAATGTTGGTTAACAAGGTTAATGAGTTTAGCCGGTTAATCTTGGATCGTTGGAGCCCATGATCTATAAGTCCATTAGGTCCCTCTGCTAGCTCATATCGGACTAAACCATAGAACAGTGTGACGAGTGAGTTCGAAGTGTTCGAATTCAAATTAGGGAACATGCGCTACATATATACGATATATTTAACCGCATTTTTGTTTTATTTACGAATTAAACAAAAGGAGAGAATCTGAGATATTTAAATAACATTTAAATATTTTAATCAATTATGTGTCGGAATTGATTGGGATTGGCATTTGAATTAATATTAAATATTAATTAAATAGTTTAATTAATCATTTAATGTTAGTTTAATTTGAAATTCATTATTCAAATTAAATGTTGAATTAAAATGAAGAAAGTCAAAATGTTGACTTCATCTAATGGAAAAATCCATGTTAGTGGAATTTTGAGGTGTCAAAATTTGGTTTAACCAAACTGGCATGTTTGCCAAATAAACCCCACAAGTTTGAGTGGAAATTTGAGTGTCAAAATTTGGTTAACTCAAACATGCATGCTTGCCACATAATCCCAAACATTTGAGTGAAATTTTAAGTGTCAAAATTTGGTGATCTCAAATTTGCATGAACATGCAAACATGACTCTTTAAATAGAGTGATCATGGTACATGGAAGGTCTTCTTCTTCTTGGTGAAAAACCATGAGAAAAGCCTCTCACAAACACTCTCTTCATATATACAAAATCCCTCCCAAGTTTAGTCACTCACTGGATTCCACAATCCCGTTCTAAGGTCGAAGGATAGTGGAGAAGACACTAGTTGTTGTTCGAAACCGGTTCGTGAGGAAAAAGAAGTTTGAACTACAAAAGGTTAGCATTCAAACTCATTAAGTTTTAATACTTATGAATATGCTAGTTATTTACTATAATTGATGTTCTAAAAGTGCCTAAGATCCAAATTGCTTCCGCTTGTGTTATATTAACACCATCCATGTTATGTATATGTTATGATACGTGAATGATATGATAACTCTTACATCATCATGTGTTCAATGATATGTGTGAGATAGGCTACGAGAAGGATGCGATAAACGTAATGGAACGATATGACTAAGATATGATTGACATAATCAATGATATGTGTGAGATAGGATACGAGAAGGATGCGATAAACGTAATGGAACGATATGACTAAGATATGCTTGACATAGCATATGGTTAGGTTATGTATAGAAAAGGATATGATTATGATAGAATGATAGAACGATATGGTTAGGATACGTTCCTATAACGGTATGACTCGGATTCGTAAATAAAACGAGATGGTTAGGATGCGTTCCTATAACGGTAAGACTAGCATACATTCATGAAACGACGTGAACTAAGATATGCATATGGAAATGATATGACTAGCATAAAATACAATCTCGATGTATGCATGAAAGTATGATAAATGATATGAGAAATGATATGAAAAACGATATGATATGTTCGCTAGAGGGATTGTATTAAACAATAATAAAAATGAAAAAAATGTTGTGACCAAAGTTTATGCAAATACATATATATAAATATATATTTTTATACTTCTATGTTTGAATTCCTACTTATCATACCGTGATGGAAAGTATGGGGACCTGATGCATAATTGTGTGTTCATGTGTATCGAGATATTGCCCCATTATGATGAGCACGGACGCGTACTTAAGACTGATTGTGATCATCTTGTTCGCCATAATGCTACGACAATCATTATTCCCTACGGGTGTCCAGCAACAACTCTCAGCAAGTGCTAGCCAGACCAGTAGGCCTAGGGAGCGTGCGAGCCTGCCTAGTGGGCCAACATTCGTAGGTGTGGGCCATGTGTAGAGAAGTATTACACATCTAATTTAGCCCGAACTAGAAAGCCTTCAAGAGAATGAAATGAACTCTTGTACAGTTGATGACTACATTTCATGTGACTTCATTTCATAACGCCAATAGTCGGGCCACTTATTGAGTACAGGGGTTCCTACACACGGCCCACACGTCACATTAAAGACCATGGAACTTATGTTACGATAAGTTGCATTTTATTTATTTTGTAGTCCTTAAGTTAGATTAGGACATTGTTTTATTTTATTTTTTGTTTTATATAAATTTCACGTTGTTTAGATTTTATTGTTCTAAACTCTCTCTCAGATTGGTCCATAAAAATCATCATTTTTTTTAGTTTTAATATAAAAACTATATTACAATTTTGAAAACTTGTATTCATATACAAATTTATTTTGTTTTTCTTCATAATTTAAAATTTTGGAGAACAACAATACACTTCGTTACGAAATAAATTTCATACAAAAAAAAAAAAAAAAACAACAACATTTTTGTGTTATTCCATTATTTTTCATTGGTTCCGGAAGGATAATTTCACCAAAAGGAGATAATAAAGCTTCTCTAACTTTTATAGTTCTACTTGTGAATCAATTCATCAACATTAGCAAGAAAGTTTCTCAAGTAAATTCCATCATCTTTAGCCGTCCAAAGACAAGTTCCTACAGTTCCACGTTTGCACCTATCACGGAGCCATAAGTGCTGTGTTTCAGGCCAAAAGCTTTCAAAAGAGACATATGCTTGTGGCGTCTCCAATTTGCACCAATAGAGGGTTGATCCCCAAAAGCTAACCTTGAAGTTCCACTGGTAATCATCTCCATGATTAAGCAAACGATGATACCCCAAGTCATCGTCTTTAGACTGACAATGCACAAGCAACCCAAGTTTGCTTAGCCCGTTAACCACATGAATGTAATATCTAGAAGGTCCTGGTGGTGGTAACGCGACCCTTGGAACCTGAGCCCCAACTAAAGCCACCGTGAAAAGAAAGAAAACGACAATATTCTTTATCATTTCCTAATCAACCTTTAGCTTAACTACCAATTTGTGTTGGACATGTGAATAAATATACGTACTTATAGTACATGCAAGAAACTATGTAAATGCATGCTATGGTTGCAAAAAACTCAATCATTTAACTAATTTCCATTATGCAACACAATTTAAGGTTAATTTTGGGATAATTTGAGAGATTTATTAGATTTTCAATAACAAAATTCCTTGAATAGATAATAGTTATTAGCCCAAGAATAATAAATATTTCATTGATTTTTAAAACACTCTCATAAAATGGACAACAAAATATGAATACTTCCCGGTAGAAAATATAAAATAGAGAAAGCAATTCATAGATTACATATGGTATAGCACCCAAGTCCAACAAGGTATTAAATTCCCGATTTATTTCTTTAAGTTGAACTTTCAAACTTTTTACGAGGACCTTAGAAATTTTAGGGTGAGGTAGAACAGATAAGTTCAAAAAATTCTAGAACTATAGTTTCAAACAGGAATTGCGCAAGACTTCTTTCGCAAGAATTACTCTCTTTTGAGTAATATATCTAGAAATCCCCACGGATTCCTTATTAACACCGTTTCGAACACAACGAGTACATTCCAAAATAACTGTTACTCGGGCATCTTTACCCTTGGCCATGAACCTCCCTTGTATTTTTGATTCACGCAACTCTTCTATTTTCCGATCCAAAATGAAGAAAAAAAGAGAAGTTGGTAACTCGAAATCAAATTATAAAAGATTTCGTTGCCTGTTGGGAGAACCGTTATGGGGTTTTGATTTCATCATGTCACACCCTGAATCTCTAGGATGTTGGGTTTTATGCCCTAAAACGTATAGTTTGTAAACAAAAACATATTCTATTTTCAATAAAGTTATTATTGTTGTTTATCAAGTGAAGATTGTTATTGAATAAAGTGAACTTTACGACCACTAATCTAAATCCAATAAACTAAGAACACTCTGGCTATAGTATGATTACTTGAACTATATGTAGTGAATAAAATTCATGGGACCTCGTGCATGTATGTATGTCATGTGTATCGGGATACTTCCCCGTTATGTTAAGTTAGTACGGATGCATACCTTCGATATATATGTTCGACATGTTATCATGAAGACCTTTTCTTTTATGAGGGTCCAGTCACGTGTATTGTGTTGTGCCCGACAGAGTCTGGCCTAAGGGGCACGTATACCAATCCGTCTGAAGGGTCCATGTATGCGTTCGTGGGCCGTGTGTAGAAAAGTACCATGCATCCAACTCTGCCAAGAATTGAAAAAAGCCTAAGGTCATGCTAGGGTTTAAACGATAGGCCACAGTCATATATTGTGTGTGATTGCATTACTAACCGAATAATATAACTTTACACGATATAAGGTGTTTGCCTCACTAGTTGTGTTCGTATATCCCAACACCATTTTCGCATTTATAAAGAAATTTAAGAGGACCCTCTTGTAATTAAATATTATTTTGTATTTAATTTTGGTGTTGTTTATCTTCCTTTAAATTTATATTTTATCGAATTTTCATGTTTTATTTTATGTTACTTTTCATTTTTTTTGTTTGCTTTTTCATATTTTTAGTTTTGGTCCGAGATCCAAATTCTTGAAAATCGGACATCAAGAAAGATTGTGGAACTATAATGTAATATGTGAAACTTTTAATAAGATATATGGAAATTCAAGGATTCTGCCTACCATCCTATTCTAAGATCGATGTGAAGATGGCAGAAACATGAGCTTTTAATACCTATTTTAGATTTTATTGTTCTAAACTCTCTCTCAGATTGGTCCGTAAAAGTCATCCTTTTTTTTAGTTTTAATATAAAAACTATATTACAATTTTGAAAGCTTGTATTCATATACAAATTTATTTTGTTTTTCTTCATAATTTAAAATTTTGGAGAACAACAATACACTTCGTTACTTAATAAATTTCATACAAAAAAAAAAAAAAACAACATTTTTGTGTTATTCCATTATTTTTCATTGGTTCCGGAAGGATAATTCCACCAAAAGGAGATAATAAAGCTTCTCTAACTTTTATAGTTCCACTTGTGAATCAATTCATCAACATTAGCAAGAAAGTTTCTCAAGTAAATTCCATCATCTTTAGCCGTCCAAAGACAAGTTCCTACAGTTCCACGTTTGCACCTATCACGGAGCCATAAGTGCTACGTTTCAGGCCAAAAGCTTTCAAAAGAGACATATGCTTGTGGCGTCTCCAATTTGCACCAATAGAGGGTTGATCCCCAAAAGCTAACCTTGAAGTTCCACTGGTAATCATCTCCATGATTAAGCAAACGATGATACCCCAAGTCATCGTCTTTAGACTGACAATGCACAAGCAACCCAAGTTTGCTTAGCCCGTTAACCACATGAATGTAATATCTAGAAGGTCCTGGTGGTGGTAACGCGACCCTTGGAACCTGAGCCCCAACTAAAGCCACCGTGAAAAGAAAGAAAACGACAATATTCTTTATCATTTCCTAATCAACCTTTAGCTTAACTACCAATTTGTGTTGGACATGTGAATAAATATATGTACTTATAGTACATGCAAGAAACTATGTAAATGCATGCTATGGTTGCAAAAAACTCAATCATTTAACTAATTTCCGTTATGCAACACAATTTAAGGTTAATTTTGGGATAATTTGAGAGATTTATTAGATTTTCAATAACAAAATTCCTTGAATAGATAATAGTTATTAGCCCAAGAATAATAAATATTTCATTGATTTTTAAAACACTCTCATAAAATGGACAACAAAATATGAATACTTCCCGGTAGAAAATATAAAATAGGGAAAGCAATTCATAGATTACATATGGTATAGCACCCAAGTCCAACAAGGCATTAAATTCCCGATTTATTTTTTTAAGTTGAACTTTCAAACTTTTTACGAGGACCATAGAAATTTTAGGGTGAGGTAGAACAGATAAGTTAAAAAAATTCTAGAACTATAGTTTCAAACAGGAATTGCGCAAGACTTCTTTCGCAAGAATTACTCAATGCCTGTTGGGAGAACCGTTATGGGGTTTTGATTTCATCATGTCACACCCTGAATCTCTAGGATGTTGGGTTTTATGCCCTAAAACATATAGTTTGTAAACAAAATCATATTCTATTTTCAATAAAGTTATTATTGTTGTTTATCAAGTAAAGATTGTTATTGAATAAAGTGAACTTTACGATCACTAATCTAAATCCAATAAACTAAGAACACTCTGGCTATAGTATGATTACTTGAACTATATGTAGTGAATAAAAATCATGGGACCTCGTGCATGTATGTATGTCATGTGTATCGGGATACTTCCCCGTCAAGATCTCTTATACTCCAACATCGTGAAGAGTTTAACTATCTCCATGTCGGTCTTGTCCAAGTCGCGGTAAAACCATTGTTCCGACTTGGATTAGATATCCCAGTCCTTATCTCCTTACGAGATAAGAGACATGAAGATTTCAAAACAGAAGATCATTAATTTCTGCTTTGCAGAACGTTAGTAATTCTTTATTCATTTGAATAGGTCGGGCTTTTGTAGGAATATTTTTCTCCTCGAAAGCTTTGATATAAGGAAGATCAACAATATGTTGTTTCCTATTCCAAAAGGCATTTGGGATATTTGAACAAACTTCTTTTTCTAATTGAGTTTGTAAAGTTTTGATTTTAAACTGGACAGTTTTGTTTTGAATTTGTTCATCTATTCTTTTGAATGAAATTTCTTATTTCAAAAAAGAAATTTGTTTTTCTTTATAATTTAATACATTTATTGATTGAATAATTGTATTCTTTTGAAGGTTATTTATTTCGCTAATCCTTATGGGGGAAAGAAAGTTAAATTTTATCTTCTTTCCTAAGGCTTTTGATTCTAACCCTTTTTCAGTTATTCTAAAAGGATATAATTGAGTAATGAAAGGAGTACCTAGGATTAGTTCTTTTACTAGAAGGAAGGAATTTACGAAGCAAATTCCATCATTGCAAACATGAACTTTTGATAGTTTGTAATTAATTTTGAGTTTGTTGTTGTTAGCACCTCTAAGGCCCTCAGTAGTTTTTTCAAAATACTTTGTAGGTATTAAGCCTTCTTGAATGCAATTTTGATCGGCTCCAGTATCTATGAGAGCCTTTAGTGTGATTTTGAAATCATAAATTTTTAAGGTAACAAGAGCGTACCATTTTTGAAATTGAGAAGTGGTGATGGCTCCAACGAAGGAACTTTGAAAATCTTCTTCATCCAGGTTCGGTTGCGCCGTTTCCTTTTGTGCTGGCAGCCTTTCCTGAAGATTGAGAATTTCTTGACGAAGCGTATAAGATTCTGACCTGGTTTCAGATCTTAGCGCCTGTACCTCTTGTTTGAGATTATTAATCTCTCTTTGTAAATCTTGAGTAGTGAGTTCCCTTGGTTTTTCAAATCTTTGGAGAATAGATTGGAGTCTGTAGGGATTTCTTTCTTCCCTTTCAGTTGGCCTAGAGATTGTCTTGGTATCCCTAAGTCGTTGAGCAATCTTCTGTTGAATTTCTGGGTCTTGAACTTTTTCTACTACTTCGAGTAGAATTTCTTGATCCTTGGTAAGGACATTTATGCATCCTTTGCACGTCCTTTTTCCTTCTTGTTCTGATTCGTATTCTGTGCTAGAATATGAATCAGATTCTTCTTGGAGTTCGAGGATTTCTCCCTCGCTTGATTGCTCTGAGTCAGTTAGGGTCAGTCGTAATAGCTGATTTTTCAGCTCTTGATCTATATCCAACTCATTGATCTTTCCTTTGATTGGACACTTGTTAGCATAGTGTCCTTCTTCATGACATTTGAAGCAAGTTTGCTTTTTCTTTCCTCTATGGGTTTTTGTAGGAATATACTTCCTTCTTGAGTATGTTGGCTTCTGAGACTGCACGGGTTTACTCCGATATGTTTCTCTAGGCCTGTATGAATGATAAGGTTTTGGATGCGTCTTAACCTTCTTCCGTCTGGAGGTTGAGGGAGCTTCTATTCCCTTGCATCCATATTGATCGCAAAATCTACCAAGCTCTTTTCTGTTTGATATCGAAGAATTGAGCTTGTTTTGAATCTTTGACTCATTACAAAGTCTGAGTCCTTCTTCTATGATGAAGGATGCTATGGATCCGTATGACAAAGTTTGCCATGGAATTGTTCCATTGTACTTTGTCTTAAGACCATCTTAGGACATTTCAGATTCATGAGTATCTCAGCGGATCTCTCCTGGTATTTTAGAGGGTCGCCGACGAAGAATTCTATGAGGGTATATATGAGGGTGTTGACAGCATCCTCTACCCTTTCATGTTGTACCTCGGTCCTAGTTGATGGACCTTCTTCTTTGATAATTTGAGTAGTTGGTCTAATGACATAGTGGTTTAATATCTGTTGGCGGGTTGTTTCGTCGAGATATTTGTCCCACCAATCCTTGAGTTGCCCGGTAAATCCGGTTACCAAAACTTGAGCTATCTGATGGTCGGATTTATGGCCTTGTAATTTATACGTGCCTGCGGCCATCATCATTTCATTTACAACATTCATTATCAGATAGTCAGACAATCAATCGATATTCCATTCATAGATTGCTAAACCATCGTAATGAGCTTGAGTTTGTAGTGTCTTTTCTTCGAACTGGATATCCGGAAAAGACGGTTGAGGATACCAGTTTTTCTGATTACTGGCATTATTTTGACTTCTTCTAGAGATCCTTTCAATTCGATTGTAGAAAGGTTCTTCTCTCTCGTTTGCAATCTCGTCTTCGAATTCTTGGTTCTCGTCGTCATTGTTAACGACATTGACAGATGAATCTTGAGGCGTCATGGCGGGATTTAATATCCTGTCTAACTTTTCCTCTATCTTGGCCATTGCAGCCTCTTCTTTTGAAATCCTTTTTGTAAATATTTCGAGATTTGCCGGTCTGAGTATTGGTATTGACTCATCAACCTTTGGTACAGAGCTGCTTGCCTGTTCTTGCTGAGTACCTGATTTCTTTGAGATTTTTCCCTCGATACTTTCAAGTTGAGTAGTGATCGTGGATAAAATCTTATTTGAATAACTGTTTTGATGCTGGATATTCTTGATATCCTTTAGGGTCGGATTACCCTTTTCTAGTCCTTCCGGAATATGTTTGAAAGGGCTAGCTTTGACCTTTTCTCCGTAGTAGTTGTCGAATTCGACTTCTTCTAACGGAGGATGTTTCGAATATACCTCGCCTCTTTTGGTAGTCTTCCAACTCCTCTGGGTCAAGGTGCATACCTGCAGAATATTTTCTTCAAACCATTCGAAGAATGGTATATTTTCTTTGATGGCTTCCATATGAGAATACCACTGAGCTCTTAATTCATTTCGCTCAGCCTCTTTGTAGGTTTGGAAGAAGGCATTTCTTTTTGAAGAGTTGGTAGTTGACATAAAATCTGCTTTCAAAAATTCTTTGTCTATCTGGAAATCAGCTGTAATGACATTTAGCTGGCTTTCGTAGACGGATTGAGTATCCATATCCGTATGGGTTGGAGACCTTGAGCCATCTTCATAGTGGATTGACGCCCTTTTTTGATCATAACTGACCTCTTTTACCTTTAAGGGGTCATACATTGATCTTGATATTCCTGAAGTACTTGGTCTAGAACTCAGGAATTTTTTTACTTTTGACTCTGACGAAGGTTCTTCGCTGAATTTTATTTCAACGCTTCCATCGTCATGTTCGATAATTTGGACTGGGTTTTGAGATTCTTTCCACTTTGGAAGATTTGCATCTTCTATTTTCCAGAGAGTGCTTCTGGTTATTTGATCCCAAGAGAGTGTTTTTGGGACAGTCACTGATGATTTTCCAATATTTGCTTCTATGAGCATAGTCCATCCTTTTGGTGAGGATCTTAATGCTCTTGGAGAAATGTTTGTATTCATGAGCTTATAATAAACCCTGAATATAACGACTGAAGAATGGGTTTCAGCCTTGATGTTTAAATTTTTTGACTGTAAATCTAGCATGAGAGCTGATAATATGTGTGGATCCTGGAGAGACAGAGTAAAGTTTGGATAACAATTGAAATAGACTGGTCCATTCTCTAAATTGGATTGAACCATTCCCAATAAAGAATTTGAGAAATCTTCATGTCTCTTATCTCGTAAGGAGATAAGGACTGGGATATCTAATCCAAGTCTGAACAATGGTTTTACCGCGACTTGGACAAGACCGACATGGAGATAGTTAAACTCTTCACGATGTTGGAGTATAAGAGATCTTGAAAAAAGATTCAGAGATTCCCTATTGCTATGAATTGGGATGTTCCTCTCTGAGAATTTGATGCATGATCTTTGAGTAAAATTGAAGGTTGAAATTTAGTAGATAGTTTTAGGATCTACCTTTGGAATAGTCCAATTTTTGAGTTGATCTTCGATTCTAGGAATCTGGTATTCTTGATTGATAGTATTTGAGATTGTGAGATTTTCTCCCCTTCGATGTTCATTTGAACTTTCTTCTTCATCGGTAGAGCATTTGAGATGGCTTGATTTTCTGAGCTTTCTAAGAAATTCGTTCATAAGATAGATAAGAAAAGAGTAGGATAATTTTTCTCTGAATTGTTCAATTGATATTCAAGAGAGAGCTATCGGCCGATCGATGCCCTCTTTACATTGATGAAGTCCCTTTATAGACTTCGAGTTTGATCGTAAATTTGAAAAACGTCAACTAAGAGATAAGATCGAATCTAAGAGGACAGGACCCCTGCAAGATCTGTTTTCCTATAAGACATAAAGTAAACTAATAATTTAAAAGACTAATAATTTACCGACATTAGTAATTGGCATGTGAGCCTTTACTGTTTGGCTGACAAGTTGTCAATCTTTGTTTTGTCTCTGGTAAAGTTGTCAGGTTGTAGATAAGATTTTCTTCAGAATTTTTCATATGACTAAGCACCCAAGCTTGCCAACGGACTTACTGCGCTTCCCGCGTCTTACCACCTGGAACACAAGGGTTATTCGCTCAGCTATCACATACTCCAAATTCTTCTGAATTTTCATATCTTCCTCCTGGTTTCTGTGATATCGCTCTTAAAGATCGAGTAACTTCTCTTCCCTCATGAATAGAAGGCTCTGATACCATTTACAAATGCTTATTGCCTCCCATTTTAGGGGTAAGACTGGGCGAATAGCTGGGGACATAGGGTGTAAGAAGGAATTCACTCCTACCCACTTTTAGGGATAGAAGAGAGGTAGTTCCTTTAAGTACTGACTCCAGTTGTTGAACAAAGGGCCCCCACCCTCTCATTGGCCTGAGAGTGATTCGGTTCACTGGTTGGACCACAAACCAATTGTTCATTAGAGGATCAGTGAGACATAAGGAACAAGAAGTAACTTCAAGGGTAAAACGGTAAATTGACCCAGCTCTAGTAACGAACAACCTGTGAAGGATCGACTTACCAATCATGGTTATATCAAATGGACAGAAATATATCTATAGTGAGGGGAGTGCAACTACTAGGCTATAATGGAGTGTCCTAGTAGTTAACGAATGTTGGTTAACAAGGTTAAGAAGTTTAACTGGTTAATCTTGGATCGTTGTAGCCCATGATCTATAGGTCCATTAGGTCCCTCTGCTAGCTCATATCGGACTAAACCATAGAATAGTGTGACAAGTGAGTTCGAAGTGTTCGAATTCGAATTAGGGAATATGCGCTACATATATACGATATATTTAACTGCATTTTTGTTTTATTTACAAATTAAACAAAAAGAGAGAATTTGAGATATTTAAATAAGATTTAAATATTTTATTCAAATATGTGTTGATTGGGATTGACATTTGAATTAATATTAAATATTAATTAAATAGTTTAATTAATCATTTAATATTACTTTAATTTGAAATTAATTGTTGAATTAAAATGAAGAAAGTAAAAATGTTGACTTCATTTAATGGAAAATCATGTTAGTGGTATTTTGAGGTGTCAAAATTTGGTTTAACCAAACTTGCATGCTTGCGAAATAAACCCCACATATTTGAGTGGAATTTGAGTGTCAAAATTTGGTTAACTCAAACTTGCATGAACATGCAAACATGACTCTATAAATTGAGTGATCATGGTACATGGAATGTCTTACTTTGGGAAAAACCGTGAGGAAAACCTCTCACAAACACTCTCTTCATATTTACTAAATCCCTCCCAAGTTTAGTCACTCACCGGATTCCACAATCTCGTTCTAAGGCCGGAGGATAGTGGAGAAGACACTAGTGGTGGTTCGAAACCGGTTCATGAAAAAAAAAAAGAAGGAAATTTGAGCGACAGAAGGTTAGTATTCAAACTCATTGAGTTTTTATGCTTTTGAACATGCCAGCTAATTTACTATAATTGATGTACTTAGAGTGCCTAAGATCCAAATTTCTTCCGCATGTGTTATATTAACACCATCATAGGAAAAATTTTGCCAGTCAATGTTTATAAAATAAGAGGGAAATCAAAATGTGTATTAATATATGCCAAATTCATCTAACGAGGGAAGCGGGAATGAGATACATGATTCCCTAGGTCCATAATCCCTCTATTACTTCTAAACTCTAGAGTACCCTCTCGTCACGATCAAGCAATCTACTTGTAGTCTCTCATCACATCCTTAACATAGCAGGGAACCAATTGTTTACTTTTGTCCCGAGTTTCCACACTCTTGATACAAAGGCCTGGGCTGAAAACTTAGCCTTCGCAATGGTACACGGTGGGGAAGAACATGGTGAGTGTTGGTCTGCTTGCATCCATGGGAGTATTAACTGGTGAACCCGTCCCACAGGCCATGAAGTAACCTATGGTGAGGGGGTGCTACCCCTCGGTACATGGCACCTAAACAAGTTACTCACATGATCAACGGCCTCTCATAGGACGGATCTTACGTGCAGGGTAACTACTACCTTGCATCGTGATTAATGTCCTAAAACACGATGTGTCCACAATGCAGTGTAGTCGATCTACCACTGAGTAACAAGCCTTGGACATAGGATTGCCAGGTGTATGGCTAGTGCCGTAAATCCTAGGGGGAGTGTCTTGGAGAATAAATCAATAACAGAATAAATACCTAGAAAGTACCAAGAACAAGAGAAAGATCTAGGTCTAGAACATGGATCAAGACCCTAGTTCTAAGTACAAGAACCAAGAACCAAGAACATGGTACTAAGGCCCTTAAAGGATGACCAAGGTTTTAGAATCCAAGGACCAATGTCCTTAGAATAAATCACGATAAGAACCCCAAGTCAAGAACAAGTGGGCCTAAGTAC
Source organism: Cucurbita pepo subsp. pepo (assembly GCF_057944985.1). Classification (NCBI taxonomy): domain Eukaryota; kingdom Viridiplantae; phylum Streptophyta; class Magnoliopsida; order Cucurbitales; family Cucurbitaceae; genus Cucurbita; species Cucurbita pepo. Next base: position 18,019 of record NW_028257932.1, on the reverse strand, counting down.
TTACAATAAGAAACAAGAACAAAACAAGAAAGAGTGTGGTATCCTAGCATATCAACGAATGGATTGAGAGCCTACAAGCAGGCTACATACTAATTCTTTGTACTCATTCCTTATTCTCCATTTTTTTCAGGTAAGGAGCTGGTCGAAGTCGGGAGTGGACTCTTGGGCAGGTGCCATAGAATAAACTCACCCGTCGTCCTCAACTCTTTTGTTTTAAAATGCTTTGAGTTCGTTTCTTATTTTGTGTTTTAAATTTTGTCGTGCTGTAAATTACTTATGTGCGCACACTATTTTGTTATAATATTGTCTCACCCTCTGATCGCCCTTCGAGATTCCATTGGTCTCAGACCTTTAAAGGTGTTCAATCCTAAGTCTCGACCCACCAATCTCCGTGCTTACCCTAGACTTAACTCGATTCTGTTGCTTATTCTTTAAAGGGAGAGATCACACAATAATTCACCAGGAGTCACACATGCTCAATGGGACGATAACATCCATCCAGTAGCCAGATTGCTGATAAATAAACATCTCATCCGCTGTCATAGCATGATTACTTACACCAGTACTAAAGTATATCAAGACAGTATACTGGGTAAGACAAGAAATTTCAACAACTAGCAAGTCTGTTTTCATTCTTAGTAAGTTTGCTAGGTCGTTGTTAATCAAGAATAGCTACCTAGGATTAATTTTACTAGCATGCATTCATAAGCAAGCGAATTGTAAAAGTACTGCTTTGTAGGTTTTCATGTTGTTACTTACAGATTTGTCGTGTGCCTTCTCGAGTAGGATTAGAGGACAAAAAGAAAGTCTATACACGCTCTCACGTGCTTTTCTAGCACCAAAGAAGTTTTCTACGTGCGCATATACAGTCACGGGTCGCGTATCGTTGGTTAGTGAATAGGTCGGGTAGGATTTTGAGCACCCGGATCAAACTCCAGTTCTTTGGTACTGTTTGAGTTCATGGGCTCCAACGATCCGAGATCAACTAGCTAAACTCATTAACCTTTTAACCAACATTCGTTAACTACGAGGACACTCCACTATAGACTAGTAGTTGCACTCCCCTCACTATAGATATATTTCTGTCCATTTGATATAACCATGATTAGTAAGTCGATCCTTCACAGGTTGTTCGTAACTAGAGCTGGGTCAATTTACCGTTTTTACCCCTAAAGTTACTTCTTGTTCCTTAAGTCCCACTGATTCTCTGATGAACAATTGGTTTGTGGTCCAACCACCAAACCGAATCCCTCTTAGGCCAATGAGAGGGTGGGGCCCCTTGTTCATGTAACAACCCTAAATTTCCACATATTTAGAGTCACCACTAACGTCTCATGCTCATCTATAATGCGGAAATATAACTCTTACATGAACATCATTTATAATGTAAACTTTTAAAAACGTTTAAAACAACTCCTTCTCTGGAAAACACAGCCATGGTCTTACCTGTTTAAATACAAAATACTAAAATTTAGAGATAATAAAAACAAATACAAAATAATTTAAAACAATGCAATGCAAAACAACCTATTATAACTCAAAACTAAGAATTTAAATATGAGTCTACCCTATGCACGTGCCATAGTCTCTGCTCGCGATGCCGCCGTCCTCCGTACAAGTGCGCCTTGCCCTTTACCTGAAAAATGATGTGGCACACGGCCTAAGTATTTCAAAGAATACTCAGTAAGTGGCCCCACTATAGGGGCCACACAAATGCAAACACATGCAATCATGATTTAGGGACCTATCTCTAATCCTCTTAGGGGTGGCGTCCAGTCTCGGACGAATTGGATGTGTAGTACTTCCCAACACACGACTCACACGTTCGAGTGTGAATCCCAAGGGCGCTAGCCACCCCCTGGACCCTCTGGTCAAGCTAATATGTAGCGACGTCTGGAGGTCAGTGGAACCCCATAGTGTCATGCGCCTCATGAACATTCTCATCTGTGTGCGTTTGCACCTTTGCGCATTCGCGCTCATCATATGGTGCACGTTCGCACTCATCATCTCTAGGGGAAGTAGCCCTATGCTTATTTACATACAATATGCATGAGGTCCCTCTAAATCCATCATAATGTCTCTTCTGATACAACCCTCTAGTCTCATCCTTTGTTACTCTAGGTAACACATACTCGTGGATATTTATATTAATATCATTTTCACGCTCTTAAGGTTGTGTCCTATGTCGATCTAACGACATGATGCAATATGACACGCATCATCATATAGCATGCTCAATATGGAAAACATCATCATATTAAGGTAAACATCATGCAATCATCATACTCATCATATTGCCACAAAGTGCATCAAACATATCAAGTTCGTCATTCATCAAAATATGTATGTACTGCACACATCATCAAGTATCGTAACCCACACATCATCATAACTCATACATCATCATAACTCATACAATTTTTAGCCTATCCTATAGTAAGGCCACTTACTTGGTTGACCTTGGCCGAAGTACTCCCTAAATAGCTAAATGTAAGCTCCCGTTCCGTGAGAGCTGCTTCCTACGTTGCCGGGGTTTGTTTCCTATCACACCGTTCACCACTTTCCGTTAGTATTTCACAATTAATTTACCTATAATTCAATAAATGTGAAATATGGCGCTAAAACGGCCTCAGATACCTTAATCGAACCCAAAAACAGATTCGGGAGGGTCGAAACAGTGGAAATCGAGCTGAAAATAGGTGAGCCGAGCTGAACAGCCGTTGGGAGCCACCGGAGCGTCACTGGAGGAGCCCAAGCCGTTGCACCGAGCCGAGGCGAGGGACCGCCTGCGCCGCTATGTGACACTTGGCAGCAACAGAGCGAGCTACGTCGTACGGTAGCGTTGCATCGTAGCGCGGGTCGCAGCACGGTTCAAGTAGTGGTCCAGGTCGTGGGCTGCAAAAGCCTACTGGGAGTTTTGCGGTCCTCTTTCTTCCTTTTCCTCTTTATTTGTCATCCTTCTTTCTTTTCTGGGAGTTTTGCGGCCTAAAATTTCCTAAAACCACAGATCAAAGAACGATTAGGAAAACCCAACCTTTTGACCTCGGTTATCGACGACGGCGCTTACGAAAAAGCACAAAACGCACCTTGAGTTATTGTGCTTTCATTAGGGATCCTTCTCGTGGTGGTAACAGGTCGTTTGGTGTCGGTTTGAGGGTGGTTTGAGGGTTCGTCGGAGAAACTGGATACTCGCCGACGTTTATCCGAAATCTCTCTCTCTCGTATTTTATTTCTTTTCTCCCTTTGAAGGTATTCTGATAGGTGCTGGGAAACGTGGGCTGAAGACTGGGCGTGGTGTGGCCGTCGTTTCGCGTGGGGTCTGGGAAACTCGGCGGTCACCAGAAAACTTGCGAGTTTTCTAGCGACTGAGTTTTTTTTTTTTTTTTGTTTTTTTTCTATCCTGGGTCGTTACATTATCTACCCCTAAAAAGAAATTTCGTCCTCGAAAGTCTCAAACTCTTGTACCAACTCGGGGTATTTTTCTCTTATTTAGTCCTCACACTCCCACGTGGCTTCCTTACTGTGGTGATTCCGCCACAGTACCTTAACGAACACAATGCTCCTGTTGCGTAAGGTTTTTACTTCTCTAGCTAAGATTCTTACTCGTTTTTCCTCGTAGCTTAGATCTTCATTGAGTTGGAGTGGTTCGTAGTCTATTATGTGGATAGGGTCCGTAATGTACTTCCTCAGCATCGACACGTGAAATACATCATGTACTCCTGAGAGGGCTGGAGGTAGGGCTAACTTATACACTACTGGACCAACTCGCTCTTGGATCTCGAATGGTCCAATGAATTTAGGACTTAACTTGCCCTTATGTCCGAATCTTAACACACCTTTCATAGTTGCCACCTTGAGGAATACTGGGTCCCCTATCTCAAACTCCAGGCTTTTACGCCTTACATCGGCATAACTTTTCTGTCTACTTTGAGCGGTACGCATCCTCACTTGAATTTTCTGGACAGCCTCATTGGTGAATCGAACAAGCTCGGGTCCTACTAATTCTCTCTCTCCTACTTCGTCCGAACATAGTGGGGACCTACACCGTTTCCCGTACAGGGCCTCAAACGGTGCCATTCCAATAGTTGCTTGGAAACTGTTGTTATACGAGAATTCCATCAGGTGGAGTTTGGAATCCCAACTTCCCTTAAAATCTAGTACACAAGCGCGTAGCATGTCCTCTAGAATTTGGTTTAAACACTCCATTTGTCCATCTATTTGGGGCTGAAAGGCGGTACTATAGTCAAGGCGGGTACCCAGCGCTTTTTGAAGTCCGAGCTAGAACGCTGACGTAAAGCGTGGGTCCCGATCTGACACTATAGATACTTGGACTCCATGTAGTCTTACTATTTCTTTCACATACAGCTATGCCCAATTGTCAACTGTATATGTAGCTTTCCCAGGTAGGAAGTGTGCCGACTTGGTCAACCTATCGACAACTACCCGATCATTGTATAGCCTTTAAGCGTTTTGGGTAATCCTACTATGAAGTCCATTGCTATGTTTTCCCACTTCCACTCTAATATGCTTAGGGGCTGCAACAACCCCGCCGCATTTTATTGAGGATCTTTCACTTGTTGAAAAACTAAACACTTGCTCACAAACTCGGTCACGTCCCTCTTCATGCTCTTCCACCAGAAGTGTTGTTTTAAATCTTGGTACATCTTAGTACCTCCTAGGTGCATGGCAAATGGCGAGTTGTGAGCTTCGTTAGTATTTCTTTCCTAAGCTCCTCTATTGTCAAGACATATAGGCATCCCTGATACAATAGCCCTTCATCTGTGGTCTTCGAGAATCCATTTACTAGACTCTCAGCTAGCTGGCTTAAGACTTTCTTTAGGTTTGGATCCTCTCGTTGGGAGGTAACCATTCTTTGCATAAGTATAGGTTGCACTGTAAGTCGAGCCAGTTGTGCCATGATTTTCTCGGTCGCTACAACTATGTTGGCTCCCATGAATTTTCTTTGTACCCTTACTTCCCTCGTAATGAGGGCCGAAGAGTGGGCCGCATTTCTACTCAAAGCGTCTGCGACCACATTTGCTTTTCTAGGGTGGTACTGGATATCTACATCGTAGTCCTTCACCAATTCTAACCATCTTCTCTGTCTCATATTTGACTCTTTCTGGGTGAAGAAATATTTAAAATCTTGTGGTCGGTTAAACTTTGAATTTTCTCTCCATACAGTTAGTGTCACCAAATTTCAGCGTGAACACTACAGCAGCCAACTCCAGGTCGTGGTTAGGGTAATTATCTTCGTATTCATTTAGTTGACGGGACGCGTATGCAACAACTTTACCGTGTTGCATTAACACACATCCTAGCCCATTCTTTAAAGGCGTCACTAATACAATTAGTTTATATAAAACTGAATCACGAAATATTTAATCTGTATTTATAAATTCATTAATTGAGAAGATTAATATTTCACAGATGATCATATGCGACTTGATTTTAATTCTTAGTGAGTTATGAACTCTTGTCTATGAAGGTTATCCTTTTATTTGTATGGATGAGAATGACTTTCGTAACCTAATCATTATGCCTGCAATTTTCAGTACTTGACCAAACGGGAGATGGGAACATAATTTCACGAGATGACTTTCACCCATTCTCATATATGTAAGTAGATGAGTAGTTTCCTTTAGTGTTGATTTTGAGATTTGAACAATGAGGCCCACCCCTCTTACTGGCTCGAGAGGGACTTAGTTTATGATTGAATCATTAACAAATGGTTCATTAGAGAATAAGTGATACTTAAGGGGAAAGATATAATTAAGGGGTATAAAGAACTTTTGACCCAGCTGTAATTACGGAAAAATTGTGAATGATTGACTTGTTTGTAATGATTATATCAATTGACACAACTTGTTCTACCATCCATAAAAGTGCAACTCTAAATATATAGTTAACGATTCAAAATTGATTAATTAAGACTTTAATTTAGTTAAAAGAAAAATTTGAAGGATACAAATTAAAATTTAATCTAAGAAAATAGATCTAATTTGAAGGGTTGGAATAAATATTTAATATGTTAAATAAATACAAATAGAGAAAAATATATTTGATTTAAAGTGTTTATTTAATATATTAGATATATTAAATATAAAAAGACAAAAAAAAAAAAAAAAAAAACTTAATCTGAACCGTTCACATTAATATTTAATACATCAACTATATTAAACATAAAAGCTAAAAGTAGGTTTATTGTATCACACTTCCATCTTGGCTTAGAATCCCCCGGTTATCCCCCGACTATAACTCCGCATCATTTTTTAGTATAAACGATGCACAAGTCACCTTTTGATCTTCGGGACAGTTCATTTATAACGACTCGAAATTTTTTATTTAATTTAAGGTCGCGACTGTATACATATCATAAATATTGAATGCGGAAATACTACCATTTAAACTTTCATGAATCATAACCTTCAACTTAAAACACTGCCATGGACTTATGTGTTTCGAAAAAAACTTTAAAAACAACACAACAAAAGGCTAAATAAAATAAATGAACGTTTAAATTAAAAACATCATATCCTAGTCTAAGTCTAAGAAAATAAATACGACTACTCTATGCATGTGCCATAGTTTCGAGTTGCGATGCCGTCGTCAGCCGTACAGGAATGCCTTGCCTTAATCTAAAATAAAGGTAGCATGTGGCTTGAGTATTTTAAGAAATACTCAGTAAATGACCCCACTATTAGGGGTGAAATGCAAGAACATGCAAATGCAATGACGGAACCTATCATTTAAATCCATTTTCCTACGGTACTGTCCTAATGGGTAATTTGGATGTGTATCATATACTCTACACATAGCCCATACGTGCGAGTATGGACTCACCAGTCAGTTCGCACACCGCTGGGCACCCTTCCTTGTTAGGCGAGCATACTCCGGGAGATCCTTAGGCCAGACACCCGTTAGAACTAGTAAACGTCACAACAACATTAGGTTAACCATAATGATCGTACCCCTGCCTGACCGTCGCAACATTATGATAAACATAATGATCGTTTTCCTGCGTAGTCATCGCAACATTATGATAACCATAATGATCGTATTCCTGCCTCGTAACGTATTTGTCCGTACTATTGTGAAGGTAAGGGGTATCCCCCAATGCATGAACACACAATAATGCATGAAGTCCCAACATTTTTTCATTTTCATTATCATTTAATACAACCCCACTAGCGTTCCGTACATCCCATATCATTTTTCATATCACTTATCATATCTTTCATGCATATGCTGGGGTCGTATTTCATGCTAGTTCGTTGTTTTGCATGTTAATCATATCATATCATTCAAATTACATAAGTGTATCATAATCATAACATTTCATGCTTCCAGGCATAATAATTTTCATCATATACGTATCATGCCATAACATATCGCATCACAATATTCATATCATAAGCATGTCAATTTATCACATATCTTACCATAACATATTGTCTTTATATCATATCACAATATATATACATCCATCATTCACATGTCGTATCATAAACATATCATATCGTAAACACTTCGTGGTCATATCATTCCCTAACTTAACATAGCCTTAACATTCTTATACCTATCACAGTCATGTCGTTACATGAACGTACCCTGACGTTATCGTTCTATCAATCTATCATAATTCCATCTCTTTCTACCCATAACCTAACTATATTCTTTTATCAACCTCTCATATCCATAGTACTTCTAGATGTAACCTCACCTTCACGTTTCATGAACAAATCTTACTTCTATCGATTCACAAATAATTCACACATATTAGTATATATGACATGTGTAGAACCACGAGCATGTGTCAACATCAAATATAACCATATCAATAGTAAGGTCAGTTACCTGGTTAGCTTAAGTTGTCGTCACGAATATATCCTTAATGAATGTTCGATTCTATCCCTTGAAATCCAAGTCAACCTATTTGAGCCCATGACATCAGTTTCAAGTTTGAACCCTATCAAATTACCTCTCTAATTTAGATTGGTCCATTTACTTTTATTAAAAATCTTGTTTTCTATGATTTTGTATAAAAAAATTGACAGAGTTATTTTGTGTCTGTATTTACTTTTCTTTCTATATTTAGTTTAAGTTTTTTAATACTCCAATCTTTCTTTTTTTTTTTTATTATTTGTATTTACTCTATAGCCTTTTAATTTTGTTCACATGTATTCCAAATTTATAGTGGATCTCTATTTTCAAATCTTTCGTGTTTTCTTTTGTTTGACATAATTTACTAGAATTATATAAATGATTAATATTTAGCTTCTAAGTCAAAGCTAAACCATTGTAATGACCATATCTATCTTCACGTAAATCTCTCTGTTTTCCAACGGTGACTTTCTAACTCAAAGCTAAACCATTGTAATGACCATATCTATCTTCGCGTAAATCTCTCTGTTAGCCAATTTACTAGAATTGTATAAATGATTAATATTTGGCTTCTAACTCAAAGCTAAACCATTGTAATGACCATATCTATCTTCACGTAAATCTCTCTGTTTTCCAACGGTGACTTTCTAACTCAAAGCTAAACCATTTTGGGTACACTGCAAAGCCTATGATATCTTTGTTCACTCGAAATGGAGTAGACTAGTCAAACTGTGGTAGGACGAAGGTGGCTCTTCAAAAAAGACATGACCACAGGTTACATTGGGTCACCACCATATGATGCCCTTGATTATCTTTTTAAAAAAGTTCAAAAGTATTCTTATGTATATGAATGAATTTGTTAACACCATTTTAAAAATACTCAAGAATATGATTGAAAATAAATTGTCTATTTGAATTGAATTGTATTATATTCATATTGGGAAATGTTCATAAATGAGAGAGTTCCAGACAAAATTGAAGAGAAAAGTGATTTAAGAGTATTTTTGAATTTTTTTTCTTTTTAAAATTATGAGTATTAACTAAACGTTTAAAAGTTGAATTGTATTTTCAAACAAGATATTGACGGTTTCATCTCACTAACAATAAACTTATTTTTTATTTTTATTTATTTATTTGAAAAGTAAAAGATATATTTCAAGATTTTTTTTTTTTTTGAAGAATATTGATGAAACCTTACGAGGTTCTAAGGATATTTTGTTTAAACATTAAAATTTATAATTATTAACTATTTTTTGGATCATGGAGATCATGGACAACTTGTTGTTGTGGTGTAGTGGTTATCACGTTAGTCTTACACACTAAAGGTCTCCAGTTCAATCCTGGGCAACAACATGCTTCTTTGCTTGCAATGGTGTAGTTTTCGGATGGGAAACATTTTTGTTCATCCAAGACTCATACTCTGAGAAATTTGTGTAACGCTCACTAAGAACTTTAAGTTCGCTTAAGAGTTTGACATGTTACTCCCTTTAGAATTTATTTAGAGCATGACATGTTACTCCCTTTAGAATTTATTTAGAGCATTACAAACTAGTTTAAGAACGTTCTCGAAGATCTAGTTCATTAAATTATACAAGTTGTGGGCATTAATGAGTTAAAAGACCTCACAGTCACTCTTAACTACCACATTGAAACTTAAAGAAAATCTTTGAAACATTATCTTTCTTCAACTCCTATCCTTAAGAGAACTTTCTTGAATTTCTATCTCTTGACTTTTGTTACCTTAATTTATTCCTTATATTTAATATAACTGCACGAGGCTTCATGCATTCCCCGTGACATAGTCTTAATATTTGCATCCAAAGCTTCATGTGTTCGGTGCGATACAATTTACATACCTATGTCCAAGGATTCACGGGTTCCTTGTGACATAGTTGAAGTACCTACACCTAGGTGTTCATAGTTTCCTACGACGTATTCATTGTCGTAAGACCATATTGCACTACTCATCGGGAGGTCTTTAAAATATCTCGGGTTCTCGTTCAAGAGTTTTTTTGTTAAGTCTTGAAATACAACTAAAGAAAAATTCTTAACAAGTACACCCTAATCCATATGAGTCATAAATATTTTTCTACATGCATAAATCTTTCATATGTATCTTGTCACTTAGTACTCATAAAAACCTTGATTCCTTATCAAGTGTCTTGAGGGGTAGTTACATACTTTTTCTCTTAGCTCATATCCCTAAGTTGTTATAATCTCCATAAAATCTTTCATACTTACCCTTATATTGTAAACGAGTCTCATAAATTTTCGTAGTATTTTGAGTATTTAAGATCTTGAAAACATCTTAGAATTCTTATAGGGATATTTTGGTTATTTACCACTGCAAAACTTGGTTTAAATCCTCAACATATTTCAATGGCCTTGTAACATAAGTCTCATTCAATTAAATGTCATTTAGGGGTCACTTTGCTCCTAAGCCAGCTATATATAATTATAGGGGAATTTTAGTCATTTTACACCTACCCTTGGTTTAGCCTTTTATCATAATCTAATTATTATCAAATTTCATACATAACCTTATCATATCATATTGAGTCTTCTCCTAAAATTTCATGAAAAATAGAATCCATTTAGTATGATTGTGGTTTAGGCGCATTGAAATCAACATTCATGTGGACATTAATGTTGGAGAACTTAAATACTTACCTCAACCTCAATGACGGCTTTCTTCTGTCAACAAGATCAATAGTTTAATCAGTTTCCTTCATTACATTGTCCTCCTAGTCAATTTCTTTTAAGCCTAGCTAAAGGTCCAATAATGCACTTTTTTGTCCATATGTCTTCAAGGTCTCATTTTAACATTTTTTCATTCGTTATATGAAAAGGCAACATAACCAACGTGGGCTTTTTTATATTTTATATTTTTTTAATATTGTGACTCCTCCCAAATCAATCTTAAATCATTCCTAAATTTAAGATATCTTAAAAATCTCAAACTCCAATCCATGTTTATAAATATTTATAAAACTTTGACCATGATCATAATATCTCATCCACAATGTGGCTCGATTGTAACTTTAAAAATTTTCAATTAGTGTTAGGCAGGGAGGTTTTCTACATCTCACGACTTCCTGAGCTTAGCTCACATTAAAGTCATTCATAAATCAGTTTAGGTATACAATGTTTCAACTTTTACTGTGTTAGCTCTTTTTTTTTTTTTTTTTTTTTTTTTTTTTTTTTTTTTTTTGTTCACACCGATATTTAAATTTCATATTTACCTACTTCGTAGTGATGAAATTTCCTTTCGACACTACCACTTTTAATATCTCTAGCAGACTATAAGATGTTATCGTCTATCAAGTTTTCTTGATCGTTTTCATTTGAATCTATTTAGGGTACAAACCTTACTAATCTGAACATTATCATTATATTAATGAACATTCATATTCCATGCGGGTAAATCATACCAATTCTGTATTAAAATAAACATATAACTAAGTCAAGAATAATACAGTCAATGGTGTCAAAATTTAATTGGAAGTTATAGTTGATAATGACCAAGCAGTAACAACATATGAAATCTGATGGTGTTAATATAACACATGCGGAAGCAATTTGGATCTTAGGCACTTTTAGAACATCAATTATAGTAAATAACTAGCATGTTCATAAGTATTAAAACTTAATGAGTTTAGATACTAACCTTTTGTAGTTCAAACTTCTTTTTCCTCACGAACCGGTTTCAAACAACCACTAGTGTCTTCTCCACTATCCTCCGGCCTTAGAACGGGATTGTGGAATCCGGTGAATGACTAAACTTGGGAGGGATTTTGTATATGTGAAGAGAGTGTTTGTGAGAGGTTTTTCTCAAGGTTTTTCACCAAGAAGAAGAAGATCTTCCATGTACCATGATCACTCTATTTAAAGAGTTATGTTTGCCACTAACATGGATTTTTCCATTAAATGAAGTCAACATTTTGACTTTCTTCATTTTTCCATTAAACTATTTAATTAATATTTAATATTAACTCAAATGCCAATCCCAATCAATTCCGACACATAATTAATTAAGATATTTAAATCTTATTTAAATATCTCAGATTCTCTCTTTTTGTTTAATTCGTAAATAAAACAAAAATGCGGTTAAATATATCGTATATATGTAGCGCATATTCCCTAATTTGAATTCGAACACTTCGAACTCACTCGTCACACTGTTCTATGGTTTAGTCCGATATGAGCTAGCAGAGGGACCTAATGGACGTATAGATCATGGGCTCCAACGATCTAAGATTAACCGGTTAAACTCATTAACCTTGTTAACCAACATTCGTTAACTACTAGGACACTCCACTATAGCCTAGTAGTTGCACTCCCCTTACTATAGATATATTTCTGTCTATTTGATATAACCATGATTGGTAAGTCGATCCTTCACAGGTTGTTCGTAACTAGAGCTGGGTCAATTTTCCGTTTTACCCCTAAAGTTACTTCTTGTTCCTTATGTCTCACTGATCTTCTAATGCACAATTGGTTTGTGGTCCAACCAGTAAACCGAATCCCTCTTAGGCTAATGAGAGGGTGGGGCCCCTTGTTCAAGACCTGGGTCAGTGCTTAAGGGAACTACCTCTCTTCTATCCCTAAAAGTGGGTAGGAGTGAATTCCGTCTTGCACCCCACGTCCCTAGCCATTCACCCAGTCTTACCCCTGAAATGGGAGGCCTATTGAGTCGGCGAACTAGAGCCACTCTCACCCGTGCAAATCTAACGATAATTCCAAATAAGCAGCAGTTCATAGTTAGCTCAGGATTAAAACCGAGTTACCTAGGTTATCGAATAAAAAGAAAATCAGTCTCAACAGTAAACGACATTATAAAGTGAGAGTGGTTTTTTTCATGGTCCGATCTTATGCAATACTCATTGCATAGGACGCCCCCACTCACATGTCTCCACATGTACAATTTAGTGATCACATTGTTTATATCATATACAAAAGTGGGCCGCATCCATAGTGTCCCCAGAATAAGGTACTCAGCCTTATCCTTATACTATAGATCATTTTGACTATATACTTGAACTTGATCCACTCTTATGTCTCTACATATAGTTCAAGTAATCATACTATAGCTAGAGTGTTCTTAGTTTATTGGATTTAGATTAATAATCATAAAGTTCACTTTATTCAATAACAATCTTTAGTGAATAAACAACAATAATAACTTTATTGAAAATAGAATATGTTTTTTTGTTTACAAACTATGAGTTTTAGGACATAAAACCCAACAAAATCAACAACATTTCCTTTTCTTATCTTATGCATGACATACCTGATGATGATTGGGGGGCATAAGATGTGGGACCATGGAACATGTCAAGCCTATCTCGTAGGCTAGTCTACAGAATCTATAACCTAGAACTCTGATACCAACTGTAACAACCCTAGATTTCTACTATACTAGCCAAAGTCTAAGAAAAGAAAATATTACTATCCTATGCACGTGGCATGGTCTCTGATTGCAATGTCATCGTCAACGGTACAGGGGTGCCTTGCCTTTACCTAAAGTAGAAATAGCACATGACTCGAGTATTTTAGAACCTATCGTTTAACGATCATGGGGTGTCCTCCAGTTTAGACAACATTGGATGTGTAGTACTTCCCTACACACAACCTACACGTGCGAGCTTGATCCCAGGCAGTTCACACACCCTAGACTAGCCTACGACGTATATCTTGTAGACTTGACGTGTTCCATGGTTCAATCATTGATGCTCTGTCACCATTATATACACAATGCATAAGATTAAAAGAGGAAAATGTTATGATGATATTTATTGTGATTTGCTCTATGTTTTAAATGTTATGTAGCATGAAAATTGACGAGCTTTACTTATATTATATATTGCAGCATGATGCTTGATTTAATATCGCTACTATATGCTTGCAATGTTGTATGAATTTTTTATGGGTACTATGATATTGTATTGTTAGTAAATGATAGACTTAAATAGAATTATCTTGGTTTTAAGAACCATGTCACCCAGAGGATGTGGAAGAGGAAGAAGAGGAAGGGGAGGACCCCCTATTAGATGTAGAGGAAGAGGTGAGGCTAAAGAGAGCTCACCTCAAGAAGGATTAGTAACTAGGAAGGATGCAGCTGCATTGCCTCAAGTTATACCGCCACAAGCTGCACCACCTTTAGCAGCACCAGTGACTGGAATAGACCCCACTACTAGTTTGATGCGGGAGTCGTTTTAGGTCATGATGCATGCCATAATGATCACCCAACAATCCAACACTTGCAATCTACTAGAGGAGCGAACTGGCTACGAGACTTCAAGCGGTATGATTCGCACCCATTCACTAGTACTACGAGAGATCCAACAGAAGTTTAGATGTGGATTTGGTCTATGGAAATCATATTTATGTCAATGGAATGTCTGAACAACCAGAAGGTACCTCGTGCGTCATTTATGCTGCAAAAGAACGCGTAAGTATGGTGGACGGACAATAAGGATAATATTAATCCAAGAGGGGGAATCATAGCGTAAGATCAATTTAAGGAGGCTTTCCTAAAGAAGTATTATCCCAAAGCGGTGTGTCTTAAGAAACAGCAGAAATTCATCAATCTGACTCAGGGTGGACACTCAGTGGACAAATATGACAGAGAACTTATGAGATTAAAAAGGTTTACGCCATCATTGGTTGATACTGAACAAAAGATGACATATAATTTTTTTTTTTTTTTGGGTCCTAGCCTTGTAGGTCTACCACATGGTGGAAGCCATAAACCCAAAGATGTATGAGGAGGCACTAAGAACGGCAAAAATCCCTGAAAAAGTCTCAAGAGGAAAGACATCGAGAACCAGCGGTCACTTTCGGAAGGAAGCGATCATATGAGCCTAGAGGGACAGACTATCGACCATCAACGCGAAGGCCCTAATACGCTGATAGGGGTCCTGCCCAACATTTACACAGACACCAGGGATAAAGAGAGGGGTCAGGAACATGAGAAGCTTCAATGCCACTAATGCAGAAAACAACATTGAGGTAAATGTATGCTCAGATGTGGTCGTGAACATCAAACGACCAAATACTATATTGGGAAGGGTACCAAGAGTCCAAAAGAACCACCTAGAGGTTTAGGAAGTGGAGAGCGAACTGTGCAAACTCGCTTGCAAGCAAAGGAGTGTGCAAACTCGCTTGACAGGTACGTTATCTATACTAAGTCACTACGCATTAATGATATTTGATTCTAATTCTATGCATTCCTTTATATCCATGCCTTTTGTTAGTCAAGCAGGATTCACGGTGGAACCCTTATTGCATGTTTTATATGTTAGTACCCTAGCAGGAGTAGATCTAGTTACTGAGAATAGGATAAAAGATGGACAATTAATAGTAGCTGTTCATATCATAAGCATAGACCTGAAAGTGTGAGTATGACAGATTTTGATGTCATATTAGGAATATTTTGGTTAGCCGAGAATTATGCAAGTATAGATTGCCACAAGAAGAAAGTGATTTTTTCGCCACCAACTAGACCTAACTTTAAGTTTAAAGGAACTTGTACAGGTGTCACCCCAAAGATAGTGTCGATGATGAAAGCCAAACGCTTGGTACAACAAGGAGGATGGGATATACTAACATGCACAGTGGACGTAAAAGGAAAAGAGAAAACAATGGCTACGGTATCCATAGTAAACGAATTTCCAAGTGTCTTCCCAGAGGATTTACTAGGAGTTTCTCCTTCACGAGCTGTAGACTTCGGGATAGAACTCAAACCAGGAACTGGACCTATCTCTAAAGCACTATTCCACATGGCTCCAACCAAATTAAAGGAACAAAAATTACAACTACAAGACTTACTATAAAAGGGTTTCATTCGACTTAATTTATTTTGTTGGTGTGTGCCGATGTTGTTTGTGAAAAAGAAAGACGGGTCGATGCGCCTATGTATTAACTATGGGGAGTAAAACAAGAGAACAATAAAGAACAACTACCCACTCCCTTGCATCGAGGATTTATTCTACTAGCTCCGAGAGGCGAAAGTATTTTCCAAGATAGACCTTCAATAAAGCTATCATCAGATTAATTTTAAGGAAGGAGATGTATTGAAAACAGTCTATGAACAAGATATGGCCACTACAAGTTTGTAGTGATGTAATTTGGTCTCACCAATGCCCCAACCATGTTCATAAAATTAATAAACCATGTATTCAAGGAATGTCTAAACATGTTTGTTATCGTGTTCATAGAAAACATTCTAATATACTTGAAAATGGATCAAGAACACTAAGAACACCTCCGAAAAGTCTTAACTATCTTAAGGTAGAACAAGTTGTACGCCAAGTTTTTCAAATGTGAATTTTGGCTATAAAAAGTCTCATTCTTAGAACACGTAGTGTCTAAAGATTGGATTTAAGTGGAATCCACTGTTGGTTATAAAATGTTTTTTTATTTTACTTTACAAGTTTTTTTTGGTTTAAAAAAAAAATAGTGGTTAGTATTTATTTTATTTCTGTTGCTTATTTCTCCATGAAAAAAGACTGGAGATATTGGAAGTAGTGGAAGGAACTAGTTTTTAGGGAGTGGAATAATAGGAGTGGAAGGAATGGTGGAGTGCTTGCTGATTTGCAGTAGAAATGGGTAAAAATTTTATTATATAAGGAAAATGGTGCAAGTTCTAAAGACACAACAAATAGAAGAAAATTAATTTGTGTGTCTTCGCTTCTTCTCCCCTTCTGTTACTTTTTTTTTTTTCAATTGGTATCAGAGCTACAAGATCAAGGCCAAGATCAAGGCCTATTTTCAATCCTATCTCACCAAGAGATTGAGCGGTCAAGAAGGGAGAGAGATCAAAAAATGAGACAGGAATCCAGTGACAGGAGCCAAAACACCGGTGCGATAGAAGGTGATGCATATGAAGTGAGTGTACGAATTCAAGAAAAGGAGGGATCTGTCACACTCAAATACCCGATGTTGACAAAATGCAATTATGCAGCTTGGGCAATTAAGATGGAGGTATTTATGAGGGCACAAGGTGTTTGGGAGGCAATTGAGTCACCTGAAACAGTAGATAACCGCAAAGATAAGATGGCTTTAGCAGCTATTTATCAAAGTATTGGAGAAGATACGTTGCTACAGTTGGGTGCCAAGAAAACTACCAAGGAAGCCTAGATCATGTTGAAAAATATGAATCTAGGTGCGGAAAGAGTGAAAGAAGTTAGAATGCAGACTCTTTGGCGAGAGTTTGAAGCGTTGAGGATGGGTGATTAAAAAAGTATTGATGAGTATTCAGGAAAACTCACCATTATTGTCAACAAATTGAGAGGCCTCGGCAATACTGTGGATGATATCCAAGTAGTTAAGAAACTTCTACGATCCACCTCTGCAATGTTTCTTCAAATCACTTCAACGATTGAGGAGTTCAGTGATCTCAAAACGAAATCCGTTGATGAGATTATTGGATCACTCAAGGTACATGAAGAAAGGTTGCAAGGGTTTGGAGAAAAGGATGAAACCGTTCTCCTCACTCATGCAGAATGGAAGGAACGAGAGAATGCAAAATCCTCAAAGAAAGAATGGAAGGATCAAGGCAGTTCCAAAGGAGGCAGGGGACGGGGTCATGGAAGATGGAGAGGTCGTGGGAGAGTGACTGGCATCGAGAAGATGAAGGAGAGTCGCAAACTCAAAAGAAGAAATTTGACAAAAGTAAAATTAAACGTTACAGGTGTCAGCAAATGGGATACTTCGCATCAGAGTGTTCCACAAAAGACGAACAACTCAACTTGATAGAGATGCAAAATGATGAGGAGTCTTCATTACTGATGATAGAGGCGTGTGAAATTAAAACCACACATGACAAAGACCCTGATTTTGTGATGTTGAATGAAACTATAGTGCCGCCATCAGCCAATATTGGAGCTGAAAATTCCTGGTTCCTAGATACTAGAGCAAGCAACCACATGTCAGGAGAAAGAAGGGTGTTTCATGAGCTCGACACATCTGTTGTTGGAAAGGTACGCTTCGGTGATAACTCTGTAATAGACATTTGTGGTTGAGGAATAGTGCTCTTCAAATGCAAAACCGATGAGCACTTGATCTTATCGCAAGTCTATTACATACCTAAACTGAAAAGCAATATTATAAGTTTGGGTAACTGGATGAGAGT